>NC_134080.1:63326475-63626475 GCF_000715075.1 Nicotiana tabacum | reverse complement strand
CCTGTAGAACCGCGCATGCCCAAGAAAACTTCTAACTCCCTTGACTGAAGTAGGGGGAGGGAGCCTTGAAATCACATCTATTTTTGCTTTGTCCACCTCTATACCATGCTTTGAAATTTTATTCCCAAGAACTATTCCCTCCTCAACCATGAAGTGGCATTTCTCCCAATTAAGAATAATATCGGTTTCTTCACAACGGGCCAACACTCTATCAAGATTTTTCAAACATTCATCAAACGAGTCACCCACAACACTAAAGTCGTCCATGAACACCTCCAAAATATCCTCCACCATGTCAGTAAATATGGCCATCATACACCGCTGGAATGTAGCTGGTGCATTACACAACCCAAACGGTATCCTAGAAAAGGCAAAGGTACCATATGGACAAGTGAAGGTGTTTTTCTCCTGATCTTCCGGAGCAATCAAAATTTGGTTATACCCAAAATACCCATCCAAGAAGTAGTAGAAGGCACGCCCAACAAGTTTGTCTAGCATCTGATCAAGAAAAGGCAATGGAAAGTGATCCTTGCCGGTCACTTTATTCAACTTGCGGTAGTCCATGCACACCCTCCACCCGGTAACAGTCCTGGTAGGAATCAACTCATTTTGCAAATTGGTAACCACGGTCATACCATCATTCTTTGGCAAACATTGCACCGACAAAGTCCAAGAGCTATCAGAGATGGGGTACACAACCCCGGCATATAACCACTTGATTATCTCCTTTTTCACAACTTCTTGCATTGCCTCGTTCAACCTCTTTTGATGTTCCAAGGATGGCTTTGCATCATCTTCTAGAATAATCTTGTGCATACAGAATGCGAGGCTTATCCCCCGAATATCAGCTAAGATCTATCCAATTGCCTTCTTCCTCTTTTGGAGCACCGCCAATATGGCATCAATCTGCATGTTAGCAAGACAAGAGGAAAGAATAACTGGCAAAGTTGAACTAGGGCCTAAGAATTCATACCTGAGGTGTAGAGGCAACGACTTCAACTCCAACACCGGAGGTTCCTCGATTGAGGGCTTTATTGGTGGGGTCTTCCTATTCTCAAGATCCAAAAAGAGTTTTCGGGGCTCATAAGAGTAAGAGCCCATTCCATGTAAAGCATTGACACACTCCACCTGTCCTTCATCATCATTTAAATCTAGATTAAACAATATCGCCTCTAGAGGGTCCTCCACATTGATCATTGCACTAGTATTATCAACTATCACTGCCATGACAAGATCCACAAAAGAGCACACTTCAGAACTGTTGGGCTGCTTAATTGACTTGCATACATGAAAGACCACTTTCTCATTGCCCACCTGGAAGGTGAGTTCCCCTGATTCCACATCAACTAAGGCCTTCCCAGTAGCGATGAAAGGTCTTCACAATATGATCAGCACCTCATAATCTACCTCACAATCCAAGATCGCAAAATCAGCCATCAAGATAAATTTGTCCACCCGGATAAGAACATCATCAATTATACCCAATTGTCTCTTCATAGTTCTATCCACCATTTGCAACCTCATTGAAGTATCCCGAGGTTTCCCAATACCCAAAGTCTTGAAAACTAAGTAGGACATCAAGTTGATACTTGACCCCAAATCACATAGAGCCTTAGCAAAGTATGCACTCCAAATGGTGCAAGGAATGGTGAAAGCGCAGGGATCTTCTAGCTTCGGAGCCATTGAGTGCACGATTGCACTAACTTGATGGGTCATCTTGATAGTTTTACAATACATGGATCTTTTCTTTTACATCAAGTCTTTCATGAATTTAGCATAACCCGTCATTTGCTTTAGAGCATCCACCAAAGGCACATTTATGGATAAGCTCTTCATCATGTCAATAAACTTCTTAAACTGATTCTCATTTTTCTGCTTCACTGGACTTTGAGGATAAGGTGGAGGTGTCCTTGGAAAAGGAGCCTTGGCTTTAGGCACAACTGTTTCTGGCATGTCTATTATGTGTTCCCTAAATAGGTTCACTTCATTTTGAGTTTTCACCTCCGCATCTTGGATATCAATCCTCACTTCCTCACATGTTCTCATCAATCACATTTTCAACCACCAAAGGGATATCATCCTCTTGCAACTCAACTTCATCACTCAAAATTTCTTTTTGCTTGGAGGCATTAACATCAATGTCTCGTCCACTTCTTGTAGTTACCGCCATAACATGCCCGAAATTGTTCCCACCATTAGGGTTAACTATCGTATCACTAGGTAGAGCCCCCTTAGGACGAGTATTCAAGGATTGTGAGATTTGGCCTAATTGAACCTCCAAGTTTCTGATTGAAGTATTGTGGGAAGCCAACTGAGCATCAGAGTCCACATTCTTTTTCATCATCTGTTCAAACATCATTTCAATTCTCCCCATTTCATTATTGGAATAACTAGGACCTTGGGATGGAAATGGGGGTGGATTGTTCGGTTGTTGATACATTGGGGGCCTTTGAAAGCCTTGCCCCCGATTTCCTTAGTTGACATTGTTCCAACCACCTTGATTGTTGTTTCCACCCCAGTTGTTGTTGTTGCCATTCCAATTACACTGATTGTTCTAATTATTATTTTGGTTGTCCCAATTGGAATTTTGGTTGTTGTTCCCTCAATTTACTATTCCCTTGTTGTTGATTGCCCCAATTTCCTTGGGGTATCCATTGTTGTTGGTTGGAAGAATTGCCCCTTTAGCCCTAATAATCGTTCACATATTGCACTTCTTCATTCTTCTCATCATAACCATCATCTTGGAACCTACCACTATCTTGGTCAAATTGATCCGAACTCCTTTGGTTTTGTTTCCCTCTTTGTCTTCTTTTGTTCACTAGCATATTGACATCATCCATAGCATTTACTTGTCGTGGAGTTTGAACCTGTTGTAGTTGTGCCTTTGCAAGGTGGTTCATTGTGGTTGTCAATTCTGCTATTGTCTGCCCATGATCATGAAGTTTTTTGTGCAAGTGAATGACCGTGGGGTCACCCTGAGGCACATTTGCTCTGCTTTGCCAAGCGGAAGACGTGTCAGCCATTTCATCCAATATTGCATTAGCCTCATCATACAGTGTGTTCATGAAATTTCCCCCGGCGAGTTGGTTCATTATGCACTGATTTGTTGTGTTAATGACCCGGTAGAAGGTCTATTGTATCATTGCCTCAGTCATATCATTATTGGTATATTCCTTTACCATGGTCCGGTATCTCTCCCATATCTCATGTAGTGGTTTGTTGGGCTCCTGCTTGAAAGCTAATATTCCATCCCTCAAAGTTTCCATGTGCCCCGGTGAGAAAAACTTTGTAATGAATTTATCCGCCAACTCATCTCAAGTAGTGATGGAATGGTTAGGAAGTCGTTCAAGACAATCCAATACCTTCCCTCTAAGTAAGAAAGGGAACAATCTCAACCGAAATGAATCCTCTGACACATTAGTTTGCTTGCTCACCCAACAGGTATCCATGAAACCCTTGAGATGTTTGTAAGCATTCTGATGGGGTGCACCCGTGAAATACCCTCGTTGCTCCAACAAAGTCAGTATCACATTTGTAATTTGAAAATTGCCCGCCTGGATCCGGGGTGGGACAATTGCACTAGCATATCCTTGGTTGGGAAGCACTCGAGGAGCCACTCTTGAAGGTGGTGGGGGAGGGTCTGGAACATTATCATTGGTCTAGCGGCCTCTCTTTTGAGCTTGAGGCACTATAGGAACCTCATCATCAATATTATCATCTACTTCCTCCCACGGTGAAAGATCTCCAAGAGGTACATTGTTTGCAGCCATTTTGTACCTAATTTTGTGACACACAGAAATTAGAAACACAGAAGGAAAGAAAAATAGTACACAAAACTATTTAGATAGATAGACAAAACCGTTAGCTCCCCGACAATGGAACCAAAAAGTGATCGGTGCCAACCCTACACCACTACAAAGTGGTGAGAGCGGTCGAAACAACTTTTAACTGAGATGGTCGGGATCGAATCCACAAGGAGCTAAAATTGGAAATTGAATTCCTATCTAAACTAGCAGTGCATAGTGCTCTTAATTACACTCCCAATCATATTTGTTTGTTTTGTTACTTCTAATTTTTATGCTAATAGTATGCTAAATTAAACTAAGATTGAATGCTTGTAAGGTTTTCTAAACAGTTAAAGAGGCACTAGGGAAGTGACTTTCTCCTAGGTGAATACTTGACGGGATCTAAAACCTAAGGCAAAGAAGTTATGTTGGGGATTGCGATATAGCCAATGCACGAAATTACTCACTTTATACCTCTCGGTAGCTTGAGTGACTTTGCCCTAATTGACTTTCTCAAGACCAATTGGGTGTCAAACTTGTGCATGCAATATAGGCTCAAGTCGGGTATTACTATCTCTAGGTTTAAACCTTTAATTGGGGCTATCAATCTCTTGATTATACCCCAATTCCTTGTTGGAATGATTTTCCTAGACTCAAGCTCTCTTTCTCAATAAGTGCCCAAGTCAAATAGGCACAAATTAGTGTTTGCAACCACTAATTCAATATGGAAAATACAAATCAGTCCAAATATCAACTACCCATAAACATTTAAGCCTTAAATAAAAGACCCATCAAATACTCACATTAGGGTTGAGCCACAACCCTAGCTAATGGGTCTAGCTACTCATAATAATGGAAGAAATCAGGAAAATAGATGAAGAATAACCCATAAGATTTAATTACAAAGTAAGATAATGAAGATTCAGTGTTAAAGTAGCTACAAATTACTCAAAATAGAACAAAACAGCCATTCACGTGCTCTGGAGTCTAACAAATTACAAAATATACACTAAAACTGTGAAAAGAAAGTATTTATACTAGGTTGAATTTTTTGGACAAAACTACCCCTGTGGAGGTACCGCAGACCATGGAAAATACACCACGGCCGCGGTGAGGCTTTTTAGCTTGACTTTCTGGGTCTCTGAATCTGGCCACCGCGGACCGCATAAAATGATCTGTGGTCGCGGTTGCTTCATTGTGGTCCACACAAAATGCTCTGCGGACCGCGCTGGCTTCAATTGTACAAACCACCAACTCTATGAATCCTCTATCTGTGGACCGCATGAAATGGATTGCGGCCACGAAGAGGGTACTGTGGTCCGCACAAAATGGGTTGCGGCGGCAGTGCTTGAGCTTTTAAAATCTGCACCTCTCTGAATCTCCTCACCGCGGACCGTACTAAATGGATTGCGGCTGCGGTGGGTCTGTTGCAACTGTGCTTTTACTTGTTCTTGGTACTTTTGCATGTTTCACTCCTTTTTGAGCTGGTTTTGACTACTTGTCACCTTTTTTTTACTAAATCCTGCAAAGAAGAACAACATGTAAGCCTTTGGGACTATTTGTATATATTTTAAACCAAAACTCAAGTAAAACGGAGTGTAAAATGAACTAGAATCCCTAGTTATCAGTTACATAATATTGAAATACTAAATAGGACTATACTGAGATATATATTCTTGAACTGATTATGAACAATGAAACTTCAACTGTTTATGGCATACTGAGTAATCTATTCTAAGACTCGGGGGCATCAAACCCAAGTCTATATTGAATACGCACTGAGCTCACAACGTTCAGAATGAAAGTGGTGAACGAGTTATGAAGATAGAGAATAAAAGTTCTACAACTATTCAAGGAACTAGGCTTAACTATATTTCTGAGGCAATTGGTAACGTCGTAAAAGAAACGTAGTGAAGGGAGAATCATTAAAATTCCCAAACATAGAGAGTTAGCCTCACATACCTTAACTTCCTGCTCTTGAGCGTAATACAACATTCTCCAACCCTTTCAACTTTAATCTATACCAATACAAGCCAAAGGGATTCCATATTAGCAATAATACTCATGTTTTGATTACTTAGGTATTTTCTCAAACACTTGGTGGAATAATGCTTCATGGTCCTTATTAATGGTGTCTCTACACCCAATAACACATTCTCTTGCTCCTAGATAAATTCTAAAGTCTCAAATGGATACAATTAACATCATTCTTTATCACCCATGAGGTAAACAATACCCTAAATCAATAATAAACAATCAACAACCAAACCTATAATCCGTTCATGCTTTTCTATCAAACCCATTAACTCATATCTCATGAACTAGAGTCTATAATCATTAATACAATGCTAGAATCAATTAGAGGGTGAAGATATTATCTTCTTGACGTTCAATCTTCTTGAATTTGAGTTCTAGGGCTTCTTCTCTCAACAATGATGTCCTAATCGAATATCTAATGATATGGAGGGTTTACCCATATTAACAAGATGTCGAGAAAATGAAATTAACTTAGAATCACCATTAGAATTTACCTTGGGTGGTGGAGGGACCCTTGAGGAGTTATATTTTTTAGAGTTCCCATTTCTAGAGTAAGTTTTTATGTTTTGGGGCTGTGGGGGACGAAGTAGGGCTTTAAAATGAACCCCATACACCTGGTAGGCCTGACCGTGAAAAATGGCAGTAACACTACCTCAGGAGCGCGACCGCGCTCGGGGCGCACTCAGGGCGCGCATATCGCATACTATTCTGTAAAACACGCCTAAACTTTTGCACAGAGATCCGTTTGGGCTATATAATATATCATTGGAAATATATTTCAAAGGCCTACAACTTTCATGCTTTGCATTTTCCCAAATACCTTACACATTTTCATTAAACCCCAATAGAAAACAAACCTTTTGCAAACTTAGTCGATTTTGTCAAATCTTATACACCTCACTTTCCATATGGATTTTGAAACAACTATTTTGCCCATAATCATCCCGATGGGACTTCACATGTCCAAAATATCACCTTACTTCTCCTTTAACTCATTCATACCTAAGCCTAATTATGGGGTGTTACATTATCTCCCTCTTGGGATTCACCCTCGAATGATTGTCCTGATTGTAACTTCTGCTAACTTCGGACCTTAAACGGGTCGGTGGAAACATGAACTTTCATTAACACTTGTATACTAAATTGAATGAATACGTGATTACTGAATTGTTGCGATACTGAACTGAATGACTACTGCATTAACTGAATATTGGTCTGCCATGGATACGTGAATACTGAACTAACATGGATATATGAATATTGAACTGACACGAATATTTGAGTAATCTGAGTACTAAGCTGGCATGAATGTCTAAGTATTGGACTAACATAAGTAGCTGACTATTGAGCTGACATGAGTATCTGAGTACTTAACTGACATGAGTATTTGAGTACTGAACTGACATGAGTATCTAAGTACTGGAAACTTGAATATTATAACATGACAAGTGAAATACTGGCTATACCACCACTAATTATGGTAGAAACTCCAACTCATAAGTTAATTGACCGATCTTTCGTAAGAATCTATATGGCCCAATATAGCAGGGACTATGCTTCCCCTTCTTCCCAAATCTCATAACGCTTTTCATAAGCGAAACTTTCAGAAACACCCAATCATTAACTTGAAGCTTTAGGTCTCTATGCTGCATGCTCGAATAGGACTTTTGGCGACCTTGAGTTTTCTTCAAACACTCTTGAATCAACTTAACTTTCTCTATAGTCTGATAGACTAAATCGGGTCCTAACAACTCCACTTCTCCAACTTCAAACCAACCAATTGGTGATCTACACCTTCGCCCATATAGAGCTTCTTACGGTGCCATATTGATACTAGAATGGTAGGTTATTATTAGCAAGGTCAATGAGAGGTATGTGATCATCCCAATTACTTTTAACATCAAGGACATATCCTCAACTGTTTGAACAATGCACTCTGCTTGGCCATCTTTCTGAGGATGAACGCATGCTTAATCATTTCTGAAAGAACTTCCAAAAGTTCATTTTAAACTGAGCACCACAATCCGAAATGACGGACAACAGATTCCCATACATCAGACGATTTCCTGAATGTACAACTTGGTATAATCTTCTACTGAATCTGTAGTTTTTTTACTGGCAAGAAATGTGCTAACTTGGTAAGTCAATTTACAATCATCCAATCAAATCATGCTTTTAAAATGAGAAAGATAATCCCGTTATAAATTTTATATTTACCATCTCCACACAAAATATGTGTATTCTGTGATAAAACACTAGACTTTCTGCTGTTCGACTTTAACTTGCTGACAATTCAGACAATTGGCTACAAGTCTGCGACGTTCTTTTTCATGTCGTTCAACCAATCAATCTCCTTGGTCATGATGCATATTTGGGTAACCTGGATAGAAATAATACCAGGAATTATAGGCTTCTAACATGATCTTTCCTTTTTAAGTCCATCCATGTCTGGAACACACAATCTGTCTTGGTACATCAAAGTACCATCATCTCCCCCTTATTCAAAAGCCATCGTCTTATACCTGTGAATCCCCTATTTCAACTGCAACATGTAGGGATTATCACATTGTATCTCCTTCTCTTCAGCTACTAAGGAGGAATAAGTCATGTTCTAGACAACAACTCTGTCATCTTCGGAGTTCGAAGTCGAATTCTTATCTTGACTGGTGAACTTCTTTCACCAGAGTTCTCTTATCTACCTCAATCATGAGTTATACTTCTCACATTTTATCTTCTTAAGCACTTCTTTAAAACATTTATAGCATTGTTGTGACCTAAGTCTTTGACCAGTACTCCGAAGACTAGAGTCTCGTGCAAAGGCACTACCCTCGTGACACATAACTAGGCATGATTTTATAGTTTTTCTGTGACCACTTTATTAACAATAACTAAGCTCGGCGATCATTATACTCACTTTATATTTCTTACACATGCTAGACATATTCCTTGTAGTAATTATACAACTTTCCCTCATTACCGAACTAATTTTCTTTTTTATATCCCATGCTAACTATTCGGGTTTCAAATCACTAACTAGACTTACTAAAAATTTTCACATCACCCCTTAGACCAAAGGTCTTATACTTGCGGATCCTTCTTTTTGTTGGGATCCAAATAACTTTCCTTATTTTCTACAATTCTTTGCACTCTACGTCAATAACGACTCATCTTCCAACTTACATTTGAGCTAGGAAAAACTAAAGTATTCATATAATGGAACGCTAATGTATTCACAACTATCATACACAATCTTAATAATTTAACTCTTCTCTCACTGTCAATCTTGGGAAGACCCCTTTTCGATAATTCTTAAAGGCTATTCTTCTGTAGTTGGCTCTCTTACTGCCTAGCTGATTTTTTTCACTCTATTGTTGTACTTTGAGTTTAACTTAAACTCTTTGGGTTCTAACACGTGTTTGATATTTCAAGCTGCCATCCACTTACTAAAGTTAACTTGGCTAAGTGAATCAAATTGTACCTCTACTAGCTCTGCTAAAAGTGCTAATTCACTGTATCAACTCAAAACTTACTTATTATCCTTTTACTAACCACGTGCTAGCATCATATTTTCTTCTTCTACTTTGAATAACTAAAATGAAGCATAATGTTACTCCTAACTTCCCTCATCATCTGACCATATTCTTTTGCCGCACACTATCATTCTTTTTGAACTATGTACATGAATCACACTTAGGGAAATTTCATCTTTCTTAAACAAAATTTGAATATCTAACCCCTAACTTTCTATATACTTAAAAATCATATCATATTATTAACATTTGGGGTAAACACTTAGTCACATAACTTAAGAGAAATTGCCATATCTTTTATCTTACGTCAATAGCTGCTTCTTAGAGCAGCTTACTAACGTGGTACTTCTAGTTCTGATTTGAATAAATCTAAACAACTTAAAATTGTTCCCTGAAATTCAATATCGGCTGCTCTTGGCTCTCATTTTGTACATCATGTCTTCTTAGTCATATACATGAGTTGTACGAGCTCACATATTTGGTAATAACAAACGTTTCTGACTCCTAGGTATTTTGCCCTTAGGCTCTTTTCTGTCCAAAACTATAGTGACCAATGTTAGGGTATGACATCTGAACTATCATCATTCCGCATGTGGATCTATTTTCAAGAATTAAAAGAAATTGTTCTCTGAGGTAAAACACATATAAATACACTACCATGCACAAACTTATGCTTTAAAGTATACCATCATCTAATAGATCACTTCGTGTGCCATCCGGTGAGTCTTCGGTCTTAATCCAGACCTAAAATATGCGAAGGTTTCTCTATAATCATTGATACTTACATTTTCTTTGAGAACCCATATGCATCACTGTATACTCACCAGTCACCAGAATTTTGATACACTAAAAATTGGAGAACTGGTAACTGAATAACTGATAATTGGCATACCAAATAACCATAAACTTGCTAGCTGAAAGGCCGCTAAATGGTAACTAAGATAAGCTGATAACCATAAAACATGATAACTGCTTTTTCTACTTTCTGATAAGGTTATGCTCTAAACTGTACTACTACCCATTGCATCCAACTTTTAACATCATCTTATGTCTCATTTGTTACCAGCTTATACTCCATAATTATACCCCAATGGGAATCATCTTCTCTAAGAACATGAGTTTTCTTTTGCTGCATGTTGGGCATCCAATACATTTGGAATTCGATAGGAAGAGAAGGTTTATTGCTCTAAGCTTCATGGCACGATCTAGAGTAGAAAGAGATGAGACAATCCTGGATGTCTTGGTAGTTAACCGTTTATATGAGTGACCAGCACAAACATATAAAGGAAACTCCACTGGACACAGCTTCATAATCTCCCTATGACTCTTGAACCTAGGGTTCTGATACCAAGCTTTATCACGCCCCGAACTTGGGCCTGGATGTCACACGGTACTCGGTGCCTAACTACATGTAACCGAGTGAACTAACTGGCTGGCTGAATCAACATATGATATCATAACATACTAAATGTAGAAGATAAACTAACACATGCTGATATACTAAAAGAATGGATGACATAAAATAAAAATGCGGAAATACTAATACAATTCTGAAACATATTTTCAGCAAACATAGCTTAACATAAAAAGGCTGAGACTCTGTCTAACTGTTACTCTAGTCTATGAAGCCTCTAATGAAGTACTGAAAACATTGGCCGTCTGAAAATACAGAAGGACTGTAAAGTAATGATAATGCCCCGAAAGAACTGGGGATCACCAAACAGCTGATACGAGAGTTCTAGCGCTCTTAATTGTCAAAGGAAGTAAGGTTATGAATACTCCATCTTCTGAATGATGAACAACCTGTTTATCTAAATAAGCTACGACCTCGGGCCCAATATATATGTGCACAAACTATGGCCTCAGGCCCAAGTATACATATACATAACTACGGCCTCAGGCCCAAAAATGCATAAAGCATAAAAGCCTCAGGCCCAAACATGCATAAAGCATAAACTGCGGCCTCAGGCCCAAGTATGCATAAAACATATAAACTATGGCCTCAGGCCCAAATACAGGTATTCAACATTCAGGAACTGAGAATCAAACTGCAATACATGATGGTGAAATACTGAATCACCCTGAGTTACATGATACTGGAATACTGGATCACACTGAGTTACATAATACTGGAATAATAAATAGGACTAGTCTGAGACATATATTCTTGAACTGATTATGAACACTGGAACTTCAACTGTTTGGCATACTAAATAATCTATTTTAACACTTTGGGGCAGTAAACCCAAGTATATATTGAATACACACTGAGCTCACAACGTTCAGAATGAAAGTGGTGAATGAGTTATGAAGCTAGAGAATAGAAGTTCTACAACTATTCAAAGAACTAGGCTTAACTATATTTCTGAGGCAATTGGTAACATCGTAAAAGAAACGTAGTGTAGGGAGAATCATTAAAATTTCCAAATATAGAGAATTAGCCTCACATACCTTAACTTCCCGCTCTTGAGCGTAATACAACATTCACCAACCCCTTCAACTTTAATCTATATCAATACAAGTCAAAGGGATTCCATATTAGCAATAATACTCATGTTTTGGTTACTTAGGCATTTTCTCAAACCCTTGGTGGCATAATGCTTCATGGTCCTTATTAATGGTGTCTCTACACCCAATAACCCATTCTCTTGCTCCTAGATAAATTCTAAAGTCTCAAATGGTTACAATCAACATCATTCTTTATCACCCATGAGGTAAACAATACCCTTAATCAATAATCAACAATCAACAACCCAAACCTATAATCTGTTCATTCTTTTCTATCAAACCCATTAATTCATATGTCATGAATTAGAGTCTATAATCATTAATCCAATGCTAAAATCAATTAGAGGGTAAAGATATTACCTTCTTGATGTTCAATCTTCTTGAATTCGAGTTCTAGGGTTTCTTCTCTCAACAATGATGTCCCAATAAAATATCTAATGATATGGAGGGTTTACCCATGCTATAAGATGTTGAGAAATAGAAATTAACTTAGAATCACCATTAGAACTTACCTTGGGTGGTGGAGGGACCCTTGAGGTGTTAGATATTTGAGAGTTCCCCTTTCTAGAGCAAGTTTTTATGTTTTGGGGCTGTGGTGGACAAAGTAGGGCTTTAAAATGACCCTCCATGAGCGCGCCCGTTCACCTGGTAGGCCTGACCGCGCAAAATGGTAGTAACACTGCCTCAGGAGCGCGACCGTGCTCGGGGCGCGCTCAGAGCGTGCATATCACGTACTGTTTTGTCAAACGCACGTAAGATTTCTCACAGAGATCCGTTTGGGCTCCATAAATATATCGTTAAAAAGTTATTTCAAAGGCCTACAATTTTCATTCTTTGAGTTTTTCCAAATTCCTTACACAGTTTCACTAAACCCCGCTGGAAGACAGACATTCTGCAAACTTAGTCGATTTTGTCAAATCTTGATTTTGAAACAACTATTTTACCCATAATCATCCCGATGGGACTTCACATGTCCAAAATATAACCTTACTACTCCTTAAACTCATTCATACTTATGCCGAATTTATGGAGTGTTACAAATCAAATTGCTCAAAAGGCTAGATGGATATACACAATGTACTGATAAAAATAAGAGAAGAAGAAGAAGAATGTCACAACAACAGATGGAATAAAAGGGCGATGCAAAGAGTAGAGAAGAAGGGAAGAAGATGAAGAAGATCATATCTGGAGCTTAGCCTTGAAAAAGAAAGAAGAGCATCTGAAAAATCGTAGCTTAAGTCGTTTGAAACCACTAAAAGAAAAGAGTCCCAAAGTCGGTGCAAGTGCTCTTCAAAATTAGGGATTTGGTCGGTTCTTATAGATCTTTTAGGTTGTTGGCTATACCTAAAACATTTTCTATTCTTTGTTTTGTTCTTAGACATATGTTCGACAATCGTACACCGTAATTAAATTAGCAATCATTTTTATATTATAAAATGCTGATGATTTCTTTAGAGTCTGTTTCAATTGTTAATGGAGTAAGGTTATGCTGTATAACTATGTGAAGTCCTGCATGTAAAGCTCTTAATTCAGAAAAGTATATTGGTGGTAAAATTAATTGTCTTGTTAATAATCCAGTTACGATTATGATTTATCTCTATTAAATCTATTAATGCCTCCTTTCTCGTGTTATAACCCATTTTAACAAGTTGATTATAATTTTGGTAGGACTGTTAGTCAAAATATTGCCTTATTTTTGAAGGATTTAGTTTTTGCTAAGGCAAAATTTTATGTATTTGTACTATGGATGTTAGTTTCTTTATTTCATAAGAGGTTCTGTAAGCAATATATTGACTCATACCATGGTCGTACAGTGATACTATTGAGATATTAATACTATATTATAATTAATGTGTGTGTATATATAATTCAGGTATTATTGAATTTTGTTGATATTCGATTGGTTTTCTGTATTATAAGTTCTATAATATTTTTGTATAGACCAAAACAATTGTATATTTATTATGGTGTATAAATCACTTTTAGGACCAGGTTTTTTGTCCCTGTAGACATTTAGGGACTAGCTGTTACCTTGTGCTTAAGGTGTTTAGGGACTAGAAATATGGTCTCTAGAATGTGTTTCTAATGACCAGAAGATCGCCGATCATTAAAATATTTAGGGACCAGTGAAGAAACCTCGCAGCTATTGATTTTTAACGACGGAGGCAATAACAATGGGTCGCGGCCAGATTTCTCCGGTCGCTATTGACCTTTAGAGACTAGAAACTAGCTTTTAGGGACTAGGTTTCTCTTAGTTCATGGCCATTTTTCTTGTAGTGAATGGCCTAGAGCATCGCAATTGCGAGCTCCTTTTCGTGAACATATAGAACAAAATCTCCCCAGCCTAATTCCTTCATCACGAACGCGAGTTCTTCTTCGCGTTCGCGAAGAAGGAAACCAGAACAACATATATCAAAATTTTGGACTTAAATCTAAGTGGTCCGAACCTCATCTGAGCCACTTGGGGACCCTGTCTAACTGCACCGACAAGTCCATAAACATAATATGGACATTCTCGAACCCTCGGAACACGTAAAACCACATCGAAACTAAGAATCGCACACAAAACCAAATTGAATCAACTTATGAACTTCAAACTTTTCATCTTACTCCGAACGCGCGGAATCACACTTAAACTATTTGGAATTACACCAAATTTTGCGTACAAGTTATAAATCACCATACGGAACAATTCCTAGGCTCAGAATTCCAAACGGACCTCGATAACACCAAAGCCTAATCCAAACCAAATTTAAAGAATTCGAAAACCTTCAATGAACCAACTTTCAACATTAAGCGCCAAAACACTCCCGGGTCATCCGAAACTCGATCCGAACACAAGCTCAAGTCCAAAATTATCATACGAACCTATTGGAACCGTCAAATCCCGGCTCCGAGGTTGTTTACGGAAAATGTTGACTCAAGTCAAACTTGGCCATCTTAGCCACTATTAAGGAACCAAGTGTTCCGGTTTCCACCCGAACCCTTTCAAACCCAAACTAACTATCCCTGCAAGTCATAAAATAGTAAAGAAACATACGAAGAGTCTTAACTAGGGAAGCGGAATTCTAGAAAGTAAAATGATCGGTCGTGTCGTTACAGTCTTGTTCTTACTAGTGGGGTATAAATTAAAGTGGTGCTTAAATAAAAAGGGCATATTTTTGGGAAGTGATCTTATTTGTGAAATTGAAGCGGGTTGAAGATGTGTTATTTGGTGATGTGCTAAAGTGCTTAGTAGGGTTAGCCACTATTCTTAAATATATCCTATCCGTCCCTTGCCCTCATTACAACCATAAAAAATCCTACTCTATTTTAGATCGAGTGAACCTACGTTAGTAGAAATTTACATTATGGGCAAGCCTATAGTACTAATTGCATGCATGTGACTTCTTTGTGAGAGTGAGATTTTCTTCGATATATGTGAGTCCTTAAATTATATTTGATCATGAGATTCGAATTTGTGGATTCAACTTACTCTCTTGTTCTTGTTGTGAGAGCACATGGTTTCACGAGGGATAGGTAATGTTATTAGACTTCTCTACAATATTGGTGTTCAAGCCATGAGTGCATTGTGACATTGAGTCGGTTTTTGAGGCTGGGATTGTTACGAGAATGTTGTGTTTGTTGTGAATGTTTTGAAGTACAACATAAGTAAAAGGGAAGTGTATGTGATTGCATATGCTAAGGTTTAATTGTTGCTATCAACCACTGTCATAGGTGTAGTGTGCTTTGAATGGTAGGATCTTAATTTTGTTTCGTCGATTATAGTTGTGTTTTGCTCGAGGACGAGTAACGTTTAAGTGTCGGGTGATGATATTTGGCTATAATTAAATATTTTTATTGCATTACTTACCTTATATTTTGGTGCTTTAATACTAAATTGTATTATATTTGTGGTTAATTGATTTATTTTATATGTATGTACTTTGGAGATGAAATTAAAAATAAAATAAGAAAATATTGGACAAGACGTACAAATAAAAATGCGAGATTCAGCTCGTGGGAATTGTCATGATCGGTTAAAATAATATGGAATAAAGTGGGTCTAATGATTGGGAATATTATTATCCAATAATGGGAGACATAAGGGAAAGATGCAAAAGTAAAATATTAAGGAATGAATAGTGAAGCAGCAACGTTAGGCAGAAGTCAGGCGACGCTAGAGGCGTGCCTTGCGTTTAGCCTCGCGACGCTGAGCCCAGCGCGAGGATAATCGTGCGTTCCGCGTGGCGACGGACGGGTCCGATTTCGAGCCTATTTTGTCTCTTTTTTATCTTGGACTTAGGTTATTTTCGTCTAGGCCTTTTTACTACACATATAAATAGTCTTTAAACCTAATTTTTACATAATTTTGATAAAGGGAGAGTACAGAGCCGTTGTGAAAGCCGGGTTTCATCCTTTCTTCCACCAAACTTAGTAATTTTTATGTTTCCTTATATGATTTGTTGTTTGTCTACCATGTCTATGTGGAGCTAAACTTCACGTTCAAGGATTATGGTTCTTTCATGAATATTGTTATTCGAACATTGATTTTGGTTTGTTGATTTATTTATTCAATCATGTGCTTAATTATTTGATTGCTTGATCACCAACTGAATACCATCTACGAATCTAGAGTTGAACTCGAAAGTAGGAATCCTATATTGCACATAGGATTAAGTAGAGCAAGTTCTTGAACCCAGACATCGGGGAATGGATTCATGCTCAGGATAGACATATCTTAATTGCCTTGTTGGTTATCATACCGGAACTATGAGCGCAGTCTTGTTGATTCTAACTCTATAGACATATATGCGTTAGGTTATCTTGGACAGGCAAGTAAGAAATCGATAGATTCTTATGAGCAATATTAACTCCGTCAACCCATAAACCAGATAAATTAAAGAATCAATTCAATTGAAGAATACAATATGATTATTAGATAGCCCATAACTCTAGATCGTTTTCATCACATTGATAACATAAAAATCTACTTTTTCTTTGTTCAAAGTTCACTATTTATTTTCCTTTAGAGTAAGAACTCAATAGATTCTTATGAGCAATATTAACTCCGTCAACCCATAAACTAGATAAATTAATTAGTCAATTCAATTGAAGAATATAACAGGATTGTAAGATAGCCCATAACCTTAGATCGTTTTTATCACATTATAATATAAAAATATACTTTTTCTTTGTTCAAAGTTCACTATTTATTTTCCTTTATTTTGATTAGTTTAGAATCAAATATTTCTAGGTTTAATTCTTGTTTAGATAATTAGGATAGTCTAATTTAGTTAATAGTTAATCACAAGTCCACGTGGGTTCGACATCCGTTTTTTAGTTACTTTAGTACTTGACGATCGCATATACTTGCATGTACGTTTGGCCGCAAAATCAGGAGATTGTCTGATTGCATGGTGTGCCTATTTTCATCATTTCACATAGAGTCCCTCAGTTTACTTCACATTTCTAGAGAGCAGTACAGAGTGAGTTGGGTACTCGGGTAGAGTTCAGCACGGCCTTTCATCTCGCAGACTGACGGGCAATCAGAGCGAACAGTCTAAATTCTAGAGGATATGCTCAGAGCATGTGTTATTGACTTCGGAGGGCAGTGGGATCGATTCTTATCTTTGGCTGAGTTTGCTTATTGTGAGCACGTGATTTTTGTTTACACGACAATTACTCCAAAAGAAATCGAAAAATAAAATAAATGGTTTTGTTGTACAATTTTTGGAGTTTACGTGGCACTTTTGGCAGTTATTTGTAGTTTTGTTTGTGATTGTTTAGTTTTGTCGAATAAAAATACAAAAAATATATGTCGCATGTGAGTTTAGGATATCGTTCTACTATTAGGAATTAATCAAACCATAATTTGGTTTTAAAAGGAAAAATCACAAAAAATATGCATCTTTTATTCTATTTGTTGTCATTGAGTGATTTTATTTTAATTAAATGTTTAATGTGAGTGATAATTGTTGTTTAAGTATTAATTAATATTTGCATAGTTTTATTTTTATTTTACAATTTAGTTAGGAATTTTATTTAAATTAAAAATTAAAATAAGGAAAAGAAATGAGTTAAAATTAGATGAAATCGGAATTGGGCCATTTAAATTGGACCCAAAATCAGGCCCAAAAGCACTGTTTTACCCGGTCCAGATCAGCCAACCTCAGAGAACGTCCAAATGGCGTCGTTTTGATCATACTTGATCTAGGCCGTTGATCTCAGATGGATCAACGGCCAAGATCACGTCTCCATACCCACGCCTGATACCCGACCCACTTAACCCCAAAGACCGACCCAATCTCATTTAAA
Source organism: Nicotiana tabacum (assembly GCF_000715075.1). NCBI lineage: Eukaryota > Viridiplantae > Streptophyta > Magnoliopsida > Solanales > Solanaceae > Nicotiana > Nicotiana tabacum. The sequence goes on along the minus strand of NC_134080.1, from coordinate 63,608,318 downwards.
TTACACGACGTCGTTTCACCAAGTGAAAGATCTGGGCCGTTGATCATTCTTGATCCAACGACCAGGATCCGACTTCCCCGTCCCATATATAAACCCTATACTCTCACCCCACGCCCTAAGCCAGACCCCCCTCCTTCGAGTCGTCTCCCTCACCAAACCCAAACCCCTTAGAACCCTAGCGCTGCCCCCCTTTCCCCTCACCGTAAACCCGGCGGCAACAACGCCGGTGACCCCCAGACTAACACCCCTAGGGCACCTCGACCCCCTGAACATAGATCCACAAGCCGTGGGTCTCGAATCTTCCCCCACCGTCTCGAATCTTCATTTAAAGATTCGAGACGGACCCCAACCCATGTCAAACCCCCCCAAATCCATGCTAGGTACTACCCTGACCTCCCTCGTGACCAAACCAAGCTTGTTTTGGTCCGAATCTAACCAGAAAAACCTGAATCCCAAATCCGCCCAAAGAACCCTAGAAATCCAGAATCCGAGTTTTTGTCCGTTTAAACAAGAAGGTTGGGGTCTAATAGACTTTAATCGAAGTGTTCTCAGTTGAGAACACTTCGATTAAAGTCCGTTCAAACCCAAAAGAGGTTCGATTCAAAATCCGAGACAGGGCAGTCTGATTTTTAATCCTTTAAGGTATTTCTCCTTCTTTTCTTTGTTGACTCCATGCTGTTTGTTTTGTTATTGTTTGTTCATATGTTTGAATGTCAGTTTGATCTGTTTTATTGCGTCAACTATTCTGTCCATCTCACCCAGATCTTTATTTGATTGAATTGGTTTCTGTGTGTTTATTACGTATAATTACAATTTGTGTAATCGAGTCGAATAAGTTCCGTCAATCAGTTAAGTTTCCCATAAATCCCCGTGCATGTCAACATGAAATCATAATCTGTGCTTGTTTAAGTTTGGTTATCAGCTATTAATTGTGTGGTTGTAATTCGCGTAGTCGATTCGATATATGTCGTCAATTAGTTCCAGTTTGGAATGGTATTAATTTGACTCGTGTTGTTTGTTTTCTGCTGAAGCTTTGTTTGAATCCAATTGAGTGTAGTTGCTTGTAGTTTGTTCAATTTGAATCAAGAACCACTTAAAGATTGGTTATAGCTGTAATTTTAATGAAAATTTTAGGACCTTGAGTTAAGTGGACTGCCAGTTTGGAGTATGGTTGAACCATTAGAATAATCTAGTGCAAATACACCTTGGCTGACATCTTTACAAATGAGAAGTCAGGTGTAAGGTGAGTTTAATAATAAAAGGCTGAAGATGCACATGAGAATGGTAGTGGAACCTGCTGTACAGAAGGGTATCCACTGCCTTTCTGAACTTCAGCAGTTTAAAGTAGAAGTAACCCCATGCCTAGACAATCCTAAGTGGAGATGACAGCCTTTAAGGCTTATTTTAAGCCCTGGGCAGCCTGTCCTTAAAGGCAGTTTTTCTTCCTTTCTATAAGGATATATAAGGAGGAGGATCATAAAAGGATATAGAGGGAGTGCAGGGAGAACTGGGGAGAAGAGATAGAATAGAGATATCACTTGAGACTTAAAAGAGTTTTAAAAATAGTTGACAACCAAAACAACAGAAAGACTATTCCATTGAATTTTTCGATTCAGTTTCGAGTTTAGTAGTTGAAGTCGACATCTCAGTTTGATTTCAATTTGCATGAACTTCTTCTGCGATCTATTAGTTCAGCTTTGGTTTAAGTTCAAGTTCAGTTGAGTCTTTCGGGTGTTGATTGTGCTGTTGGGTTTTAACAAAACATTTCGGGCTGCCTTTAAGTGTATTTCTGGGGTATTTGTGCGGTTGAAATTGCTGTTTTTGCTGTTCGTCTGCCACTGTTACTCTACTGACCCTTCTTCTTCTTCTTCTTCAATTCTAAGCACTTCCAGGTACATACTTCTAAAACCATGTGTTGTTGAAAGCTTGAAGTTTGAAGTAAAAAAATAAAGAAATGAACGTCGCCTGCTTCATAGTACTTGTGTTCAAGATATAGCAATAGGTTGAATGATAGTTAGCCTGTATTTGTTTAAGCTCATTCCGACTGCATTTGTTCTGTATGAATTGGAATGTACCCTAACTGATATGGACTGTTAAATAGTATGTTGTTAGATCAGACGTATCGCCATGTGCATAACAATTTAGTCTGATTTAGTGATGACAGTATAACGTAGAATCATGGCAAACATCTGTATGTACTCCTGTTTGGATCTTTGAACTGTCAAACTTGTTATATCCGGTCCAATTTGATTTCAAGAAAAACGTATCCCAAACAAATTTTCATATTGTGTTATGTTAGTACCAACGGGTTAGCCATGTATGTCAACTCTCTTGTTGGATTCCTTATTTCAACATAGGTTTAATAAGGTAGATTAATAATTAATATTGGCATCGGCCCATCATTTAAACGAAGTGGCTATTAATAGGATCAGCAGGTTTCTACATATTTTGAAGCACGAAACAACGCAATAATTTTAAGAACACTAATCTAATAGGCAAGAGTTTGGTAAGATGGTTTGGCGTTTAGATCTAATAAACTCCCGAATAAGCATTAATAATTAAGGTTAATTTTAGTGCTAATAGTCGCGAACAATTATTCGTTTGTTCATATAATTATGAGGAGTTAATCTAGCTATAGGATAATTAATCATGTTCGAGTATATTATTTTATCGTTCTCGATTTTGTTTATAATTTCTAGTAATGTTCCTTTCCGTTAACGTTCGTCTCAATCTAGTATTTAATATGTTACGTCTCTTTTAAGCCTGTGACGGGTTAGGATTTTCTCTCATTTATTTTAGAAACGAATTTAATAGAAATGTAGTTGCTTTAGGATATCCTTAAAAATAAATGAGACGAGCCTTGCCAAATAAAACGCACAAATCGCGGGGCCCTCATTAATGTATATATTAAATACTTAGAATTTGGGAGGGTCTGTTTAGCGGATTTCACGGTTTTTCCCCAAAGATAATAACGCGTTAGACTCTTTAGGCGCGATTTAATTAAATTACCTTCTTAAATTTGGGTGCGCATTTATGTGACCCAAATCCAAATCTCAACGGAGTTGGAATGTATTAACAACCACGGGCGCATTGATTGTGACGTGGTTCGAAATGCATTTTCACGACGTTGTAATTCCATAAAATAAATAAATAATAATAATAAAAGCAGTTTAAACTTAATAAAAGCACACCAGTTATAACATGTATTAAAATCAGATATTTAGCCATTATGACAATTTAAGTGACCGTGCTAGAACCACGGGATTCGGGGGTGCCTAACACCTTCTCTCGGGTCAACAGAATTCCTTACTTAGAATTTCTGGTTCGCAGACTTCATTTGGAAAGTCTAAAAATTTCCTCGATTTGGGATTCAAGATAAACCGGTGACTTGGGACACCAAAAGCCAAACCTTTCCCAAGTGGCGACTCTGAATTAAATAAATAATCTCATTTAGAATATTGTCACTTAAATTGGAAAAACTCCCTCGCGCATTTACCCTTCGGGGCGGGCGCGCAAAAAGGAGGCGTGACAGCTCTGGCGACTCTACTGGGGAATATTTAACCCAAAACATTTGTTCAGGGTTCAGAATTCGAGCTTAGAATAATTGTTATATTTGGCTTTATTATCTGATCTTTATTACATGTTTTGGCATAACGTGCTAAATGTTGTCTTTTACCGCTTTGATATTATCTGAACTGTATATAAACTGTGCCGAAACACTTCTCTTCTTACCTCCGGGGAGAAGCTCGCTGGTCGAGACTCCCTATTCTGTTAGTGTCAATACCTGAAATAAGAAAGAGGCCGGACAAGTTACAAAGTCGGACGATCTCGTGGGTCCCCGGTACGTAGCCCCCTCCTCGACTCAAGTTGTCCGCTCGGGTACACAGTCTAGAACATATACCCAGGTTATAAACCTAGTATAACAAAACCTCATGTCGAATCCCTAGTAGGAACGCTTATTTGCATCATGTTGCATTTGACATAGGGGACTCAACACAGGGGTTGGGTCCGTCTAGGACAGGCAACCTGAAATGAAAAGACCATCCTGCTGCATCCCGTCTGTTTTGCGCATTTATTTGCTTCAGTTCTGCATGCTGACCGGTTTCTAAAAAAAAAACTTTTAACAAAAAAAAAAGAAAATAGCAGCGTAGGGAGATAATTACTTATTTTTTGGAAAAAATAAAACCAATGTCCAAGTAGTGTCAAAACCTCGCCGGAATTTTCTAAAAAAAAAGAAAAAAATGAAAATAAAATTTGTATTTTAGTTTGAAATTTGTTTCTTTTGTAGTATATCTTTTATAAATTCAGACTAATAGTCCAAATAATTCCTTAAAAGATTTTTCGAAATTTCAAAAAAGGGTAAAAAATAAAAAGTTCAAAGAAAGAATATTTCTTTAGTCTTCATCTCTTTTCAAAAATAAAAAAAAACAAAACAAAATCCAGAAAAATTATTTTCTCCTTTTCTTTAAAAGATTGTATTCAGAAGGGGTTTAGTTTATTTCCATATTCCTGATCGGCCCGAACTACGCCGGTTTGATTCTCACAGGGTGCGAGATACGTAGGCAATGCTCATCGGGTCCAACCTCCCCTTTTCAAAATAGCCAAAATGTTAGAATTTTAATTTCTTTCGTCATGAATGAGTCGGGCAATGCCGTTTTGTCAAGGATAGACGAATGTTCCCGAAAGGGACGCCGGAAGGTTGACTTTGCACAAACGGCCATTATTGGTCATTTTTATTTTTTTATTTTTTTCTTCTTTTCTTTCTTCTCTGACCAAATTACCCAACGGCCTTAGGATCCTCGTCCCCGAGGCTCTGTGAGGCCGTGTTCCCCATGTTGGTTCATTACTAAAAAAAAGTCATAAATAAATCAAGTGATTGTTTTTGTCAAAAATAGCCAAATGTTCCCGAAAGGGACGGCGGAAGACTGATTTTTGCATAAACGGCCACTTGCGGTCATCTTTTAGAGTTTTTGATCGGTTGACCCTCACAACCTTAAAATCTTCATCCCCGAAGTGCTGAAAGGCCGTGTTTGAAAATCGGATCTTCTTTTTAAAAAAAAAAATATAGTCAAAATATTTTTGAGTCAAATCATTTTTGCTTAAAGTCACCTTAATAAATGTGCAGGATGAGCACAATGCAAAATGAACACTTTTCGATAATGACTAAAATCCCTGTCAAGTTACGGCTATGGTGGAATGATCTAGGTGCTGAAGGGCAAGATGAGGTCAAGAAATATCTGAAAGGTCTCACGGGTTTATTGGAAATCCAGTCTCGGGAAGATATTATAAGAGCTTTGGTCACCTACTGGGACCCAACACATAATGTTTTCCACTTCTCCGATTTTGAACTCACCCCGACTCTGGAGGAAATGGCTAGGTACATCGAAAATGCTGAACTTCCATTAAGGCAAAAATACCTGGTTGCCCCAAGAGCTGTCACGGTGCATCGATTTCTAGACTCACTAAAAATACCCAGGACGGTCCATAACCCAGATTTGGCCGCCGGTTTTTGTAATCCATGCTTCATATACGACAGGTATGGTCATGTAGGAGGATTCAATAATCCGATTAACAAGCTATGCAGCAAAGGTAGTCGTTAGAAGTAGGATGAGCACAGACGGGTGGCTTTCATGATAACATTTTTGGGCCTTCTGGTATTTCCGAGGAAAGACGGAAATATTGATCTGAAAATATCTGGGGTCGTCAGTACTTTGCTCGCTCAGAATGACAGTACTCTCGCGCCTATGTTGGTATCTGATATCTTTTGAGCTCTCACAGCCTGCAAAGTCGGGGGGAATTTCTTCGAAGGGTGTAACTTGCTGCTACAAATATGGATGACTGAACATCTCTGCCATCGTTCCGAGCTTTTGAGTCATGGTTCCTCGAAAAAAACTTGCATAGAAGAGTTTTACACGAGAACCAAGGAGGTCAGTCTGCCCAAAGGAGTTATGGCATGGACTTCATTCTTTCAGACTCTCACTGCCAGCCATATACAGTGGACACTGGGATGGTTGCCTGTTAATGAGGTCATGTATATGCCAACAGCTAGAACTCACTTTCTACTGATGGGACTTAAGAGCATTCAACCTTACGCACTCTGCCGAGTCTTGAGACAACTCGGGAGATACCAGATAGTGCCACACGAGGAAGATCTTAGTGCTCAAACAATTGAGATTAGCCCTGACGGACAATTTCTTGAAGCAAAAATACGCCAGATCTGGAATGAATGTCAATATTTGAAAGCGAATACTTGTGTGCAGGATCGGGCCAAAAGTGAAATGGCGCCAGGTTACCTTGCATGGTACAGAAGAGAACGTGAACACGAAAGGCCGGCTAAAAGACCCCACATCCTGAATTTTACCGAGTCGTCACAAAAGCAGTGGGATTGGTTAGCAAAAGAAAGAGGCTATCGTGCCGAAATCAGCAAATTGAAGCAACAAGTTGAAGGTCTAAATTATGAGCACAACGTGCAAGTTGCTACTGATTTGGGAGAAAAGAATAGGTTGACTCAGGAAAACGAGATGCTCAGGGCCCAGATCAAACAGATGAGGATAGACGCTGATAACCAACAAAGGAGCCGGTCGGATGAACGATTGATAAAAGGTTTAAGGATGGAAATTGGGGAGTTCCGGAGTGAGTCAGAAAATCTTGAAAATACCATAGCAGGACTCGAAGCACACTGGGCAAGAAGGACAGAAAAGCATAACCAGTACCTGCAGCAGTTGGAAAGGGATCACGAGCAAACCATTGCCAATCTGAAGGAAAAGATGGACAGAGCGGTTGAGCAAACCAGAACCCTTGGAGCTGAAAATAGACATTGCCACAAGCTCTTAGCCCAAATGGAAGTAGAAATTCAGCAGTGGCAAAATCAATGCCTCCAGGATTCTCGGGTTATGACAGCCCGTAATGATCAAATAGAGCACCTACTCAAAGAAAAGAGGCAAACCAGGGATAAGATTAGACCATTGCCCATGCCATCATCAGAAGGTGTCTACGATGTGAAAACATGACCAGCATTACCGTTCTCTCGGCAGTGATGATTTATGTCAAGCAGACCATGCATGAGCTAGAACAACTAGAAAGGGACCTTACACCTAAGACCGCGGCGAGGCCGAACGATGCCCCGCGGGCGCTAATTCTCGAAACCTTAATGAATTCATAGGTCGAATCTGTATTTTCCATCTTAGCATCTTCTGTCCGTCTTTTCGCATCAGGGTGTATTAGTTTGTTGAGTCTGTACTTATTTCAAGGCTTGTTATTTTCCCTTTTTTCAAAAATGTTAGTTTGTAATAGATTGTTTCACTAATAAAATGTGTGCTTCTTTTACACTCATCTGTTTTGAACTACGTAATGATCTTATTCACGCGGCATCGTGATACATAGGCAATCCTCATCAGATCCGGTCACATTTTTAACTGCAAATAATGAAAACAATAATAATAGGAAATAATTAAAAAAATGATAAATAAAGGGAAGCCTAAAGAGAAGCCGGAATGACGCATGTCTTCGTTGCAAACATGTAGAAATTCACTTAAATGTATAGGTGCATCATGCCCCAACGTGAGATTACCTATCTGTTATCTGTTTCAAACTAACCGTTTGCTTGCTGCTAAGTTCCAGGTTTTTAGAAAAGGTGGTTTTGTTTGGTGGAGGTTTGGCCTCACATTCATACTTCACGAGGTCGAAAGGAAGTGTTCAGCTGCCCGTCGTTAAGTCGAGAGGGAGTATTCACACTTCACAAGATCAAAGGGAAGTATAGAAATGTCTTCAGAAATTCCTTTGCCAACAATTCCTATCTCCGAGGAGAGTTCAATCTCGGCCGTCCCAACTCCCGAGTCAGCAACTGCTGAAGAAAACAGAATCCTGCGGCTCCGCCTGTTGGAAATGTTGGATGACTGGAATAACGGAAAAGAGCCATCGAGTGTAATCCCTGGGTTCCCTGAGTTGTTCTCTAGGACAAGTGGGACTTCCAACGTCCCCATAAGCTATCCAACTAGCCCATTCGGGTACCCGGCCATTTCAGCCCACTCTGCTGGATCACCCTCTGATTCTTATCCCCGGATGTCAATAACAGATGTAGCTACGAACATATTCACTGCACCGCCCTGTCCAATCGTGGCACAACTCGCTACACACAGGCCAAATTTTGACTCATCCACATTCACATTCCAAGCACCATCCTTCTCACTGGAACCAACTCGGTTCACCACCAGTACTCATCCTCAACAACCTCAATACGAGTTTGCACCTTGGCAAGATCAAAACCCCAAAGCTTCTGAACAAGATGAGATGGCAAAAAGAATGAGGAGCCTCAAGCAGAGTTTGAAAAACATGCAAGGCTTAAGCGGGCAAAAGAGTGTTTCCTATACCGATCTATGCATTTTCCCTCACGTGCACCTACCTGTGGGTTTCAAAACACCAAAGTTTTAAAAGTATGACGGGCACGGCGACCCCATTGCTTATCTCAAGAAGTATTGCAACGAATTGCGGGGAGCCGGCGGCAAAGAAGAATTGTTGATGGCATACTTCGGGGAAAGTCTGGTAGGAATAGCCTCAGAGTGGTATATGGACCAAGACATATCTCGATGGCATATATGGGATGATCTTGCCAGAGATTTTGTGAGACAATTTCAGTATAATATTGACATCGCACCAGACAGAAATTCTCTGTCAAACTTGAAAAAGAAACCCTCGGAAAGTTTCAGAGAATATGCTATTAAATGGCACGAGCAAGCATCAAGGGTAAAACCTCCCATGGACGAGATAGAAATGGTCACTACCTTCCTCCAGGCTCAAGAATCTGACTATTTCCACAATATGATGTCAGCCATGGGAAAGCCTTTCGCGGAAGCAATCAAGATCGGGGAGATGGTAGAAAATGGTTTGAAGACGGGTAGAATCTTAAGTTAGGCAGCCATAAGGGCAACCTTCCAAGCCGTCCAAAGCGGGTCCGGAGGAATGGCAAGAGGAAAGAAAAAGGAAGAAACGTCCATGGCATCAGAAGCGAGGGAATATCGTAATCCCATGCCTCATTTTCCAGGAAGAACCCCACAACATTACTACCCCCACCAAAATGTGACATATGCTCCTCAACCCTACATGGTCATGAATACCCAGCCCTATGTCCATCCACCACAGCAAGCCAATCAAGGCCAAGCTCCACCTCCTAGAAATCAGCCTCCTCACTGGAACCACTATAATCCACAGCCACCTCAAAATAACTTCCGCCCTCAAGAACCACCCACAAAACGGACTTTCACACCCATTGGTGAACCGTATTCTACCTTGTTCCCAAAGCTAGTCCAGATCGGTTTCCTACAGCCAGTCCCTCAGACATGGCACAAGCCGGCATCACCTGCTTACAAAGCCGGTGTTAGGTGTGCTTATCATTCGGGAGCAGAAGGTCACGATACAAATGATTGTTGGACTTTGAGAAGGGTGGTTGAGAACTTAATAGAGCAGGGGAAGATAGTACTGAGGGACAAGGAGATCCCAAATGTGACTAACAATCCGTTGCCCGCTCACAATAACGGGCCGTTGATTGGAATGATTTGTGAGGACAAAGAGTTTGATCCTGCCTTAAAAGCTATAATCGCCATCATCGATGCAGGGAAAAAGCCTAAAACTGCCCCGAAGCTAGAGAAAGGGGAAAAGAAGACTAGTACTGTCAAGGTTGAGCTCGAAGAGAAGGTCGAGACAAAGACAGTAACGATAGTGCCTGCGAGGAATGAAGTTCTTTACGTTCCACGAGGTCGAGCAGAGAAGCCGCAGAGATTCGAAGTCAAAAGGGCAAAACCAATGTACGTACCAAAAGGGGCCTATGTGGTCTGAGGGACGATTTAACCACCTCGGCTGAATGAGCTAGTGGTTATCGGACGCGTACCACAGAAGCCAATGACAGACCCGTCCGCAGTACCATGGAACTATCAAAGAACATTGGTTACGTACAAAGGCAGAGAAGTCACGGGGGAACTTCCGGAGAATAATTTCATTGGAATATATTCAAACACTCAAGGGTTAAACAACGCCACACGGAAACGCTTCCCACCCAAGAAGCCTGTAAGCGTTGAAGAAGCGGAATTTTTCTTCCAAAAGATGAAAATGCCCGACTACGATGTGGTGGATCAGTTACGCAAGTGCCCCGAGCAAGTGTCTACGTTATCTCTGCTGATGAGGTCGGCCGAACACCAGAAGATCTTGCTCAAAACCCTGAACGAAGCGTACATACCGGATGAGATTTCCGTTGAACAACTGGAACGAATGACGGAAAGGTTCTTCGTAGTTAATCAAGTTCCTTTCAGCAAGAACGACTTACCTCCATAGGGAGCGACTCACAACAAAGCTTTACATCTGACAGTTAAGTGCGAAGACTACTACGTCAAGCGGGTAATGTTGGATGGGGGTTCAGGTGTTGACATTTGTCCGCTCTCCACGCTACAGAGAATGGAAATTGGGACTGGAAGAATTCGCCCTAATAATGTCTGCGTACGGCCTTTTGATGGCGTCAAGAGGGACACCCTCGGGGAAATAGATTTGGTGTTGACTATAGGACCGGTGGAGTTCGAAATAACTTTCCAAGTGCTTGATATGGATACGTCTTACAATTTTCTCCTCGGCAGACCTTGGATTCATGAGGCAGGGGCTGTACCTTCCACTCTTCACAAAATGGTGAAGTTTGAATACGAAGATCGGGAAATCGTGGTCCACGGAGAAGACAAACAGTCTATTTATCGGGACCCATCCGTCCCATATCTTGAAGCAAGGGAAGGGAGCGAGCACACGGTTTATCAGGCTTTCGAAGTTGTGCTAGCGGAGCAGTATGAAGAAGGAAGACCTTACCCCCAACCTTTCATGTCCAACGCCTCAATCATGGTGGCTAAAGAAATGATCCGACATGGATTCAGGCAAGGGAAGAGGCTTGGACGAACACTGCAAAGAATAATGGAACCCATCACCTTGCCTTCCACTAAGAAACTTTTTGGGATAGTTTTTCAATCCACTCCAAAAGATGAAGAGTGGGCAAGGAAGAGGAAAAATGAGGGTTGGAAGCTGCCTCGACCATTGCCAAATTTATACGAGACTTTCGTCGGACCGAAATACATCGAAGAAGAAGACGACGAGGTTTTCACGGCCGAAGAGATCGAGGAAATATGTGGGGCAATGAGAGGAATGCTCTACGAAGCTCACATGGTTCAACCGGGAGAAGGCACAAGCACCGCTGAAATGTTATATGTGGGTCCAAATGCCAAGCTTCGGAATTGGGAGGCCACGACGTTCCCAACTAGGCAGGAGTCCGGGTAGACCTGTCCTGCCACCTTTCCTGCATCACGAGTTATCCTAGGATGTAACTCGGATGTTTTTCATTTAGTTTCTTATTTTGAATTCTTGAATTATAAACCTTGTTATCTTCCAAATTCCAAGGAATAAAAATCAGTATTTCCTCATTTTTTCCTTTATTCTGATTTTTGCTATTTTTCCTTTATTTTTTTTCTTTCAGTTATAATAATGCGGCTTTAAATAATATGACATGCTTGCGGACTTCACACCCAGATCACAACGAGCTGTTTAATTGTGAAATAATGAACCAAGAACCGGAATATGATGAAGAAGAGACTTTTAGGGAAATAAATCGAGAATTGGAACACTTTGAGAATAAACCTAAGCCGAATCTGAATGACACTGAACCGGTTAATTTGGGAACTCCTGAAGAAATCCGAGAGACCAAAATAAGCATTCACACAGACAAGAAAATGCGAGACACGATAATTCAACTCCTTTTTGAATTCAAAGATGTGTTTGCTTGGTCATACGATGACATGCCAGGATTAGGTGTTGATCTAGTGGTGCATAAATTGCCAATTCACCCTGATTGTCCTCCGGTTCAACAAAAGCAGAGAAAGTTCAAAACTGATGTCAGTGATAAAATTAAAGAAGAAATCACCAAGCAGTTGAAAACAGGAGTATTTCGGGTAGTCCAGTACACCACGTGGTTGGCGAATGTAGTTCCAATGCCGAAAAAAGATGGGAAGACTCGGTCCTTCGTAGATTGTTACGTTGGATATCATAAGGTGTTGATGGATGAAGAAGACGCCGAGAAAACCGCCTTCATTACACCTTGGGGTACTTACTGTTATCGAGTTATGCCATTCGGTCTGAAGAATGCTGGGGCAACTTACATGAGAGCCATGACTGCCATTTTTCATGACATGATGCATCAAGAGATAGAGGTGTATGTGGACGACGTGATAGTCAAGTCCAGGACTTAGGACGATCATATCCAAGACTTGAGGAAATTCTTCGAGAGACTGAGAAAGTATGACTTGAAGCTGAACCCGGCTAAATGCGCCTTCGGAGTCCCATCAGGCAAGCTTTTGGGTTTCATAGTAAGCAGGAGAGGTATCAAGTTAGATCCAACAAAGATAAAATCTATCCGAGATCTACCTCCTCCAAGAACGAAGAAAGACGTGATGAGTCTATTGGGCAGATTAAACTATATCAGTCGATTCATTGCCCGGCTAACTAGCACGTGTGAGCCCATATTCAAGCTATTGAGGAAAGATGCATCAATCAAATGGACGGTTGAGTGTCAAGAAGCTTTTGACAAGATCAAAGAATATCTTTCAAATCCCCCAGTTTTGGTCCCGCCAGAGCCAGAGAGACCCCTGTTCTTGTATCTGATAGTCTTGGAAAATTCTTTCGGTTGCATCCTCGGGCAACATGACATAACTAGAAAGAAAGAACAGGCGATCTATTACTTGAGCAAGAAATTCACCGGCTAAAAGGCCAAGTACACTTTGCTGGAAAGAACGTGTTGTGCTTTGACGTGGGTCGCTCAAAAATTGAGACATTATCTCCAAGCTCACACTACTTACCTCATAAGCAGGTTGGATCCTTTGAAGTACATATTTCAGAAACCAATGCCTACTGGCAGACTGGCCAAGTGGCAAATCTTGCTTACGGAATTTGACATAGTCTATGTCACTCGCACGGCAATGAAAGCCCAGGCGTTAGCAGATCATTTGGCCGAAAACCCAGTTGATGAAGAATACCAACCATTGAGTACTTATTTTCCAGATGAAGAAATAAACACCATAGAAGTAGTCTCAGAAAACGCTCATGTTTGGAAGATGTTCTTTGATGGGGCCGTAAACGCCAAAGGTGTAGGAATTGGGGCAATCTTGATCTCACCCTCTGGTCAGCACTATCCTGCTACAACTAGGTTGCGCTTCTTTTGCACGAACAATACAGCTGAATATGAAGCCTGCATCATGGGCATGCATATGACAATCGATCAGGAGGTTGAAGATTTATTGATTATGGGGGACTCTGACCTGATTATTCGACAAGCCCAAGGTGAATGGGAAACTCGAGATGTCAAGCTCATTCCCTACCGACAACACGTGGAGGATCTAGGCAAGCGTTTCAAATCAATATAGTTCAGGTATATCCCGCGGTGTCACAATGAACTAGCAAATGCACTTGCCACCTTAGCTTCAATGTTACCCTGCCCAAGCAACGCCCACGTCGATCCTTTGGAAATCCAAATCAAGGAAAGACATGGTTACTGTAATGTAATCGAGGCAGGATCGTGTACACAGCCATGGTACCATGATATCAAGAGGTTCTTGAAGACACAAGAATACCCCGAACATGCTATTGGAGATCAAAAGAGGACTATTAGGCGGCATGCATGTGGTTTCTTTTTGAGCGGCGAGGTATTGTATAAAAGGACCCCGGACCTCAATTTGTTAAGATGTGTTGACACCGATGAGGCAGTAAGAATCATGCATGAAGTACACGCAGGAGTATGCAGGCCCCACATGAACGGGTATGTTTTGGCAAAGAAAATCTATCGAGCGGGTTATTACTGGATGACCATGGAAAATGACTGTTTTAGCTTCGTTCGAAAGTGTCATCAGTGTCAGGTGCATGGTGATTTGATTCATGCACCTCCCACAGAACTGCATCCCATGTCTGCACCTTGGCCATTTGTTGCTTGGGCATGGACTTCATTGGTCCGATCGAGCCGAAGGCCTCAAATGGACACAGATTCATATTGGTTGCTATCGACTACTTCACGAAATGGGTAGAAGCTGTCACTCTCAAATTGGTCACTAAGAAGGCTGTGGTGGATTTTGTACATTCAAATCTCATTTGTCATTTCGGTATTCCTGCAACTATCATCACAGATAACGCGGCAAACCTGAATAGTCACTTGATGGGGGATGTATGCGAACAATTCAAAATAATGCATAGGAACTCCACTCCTTATCGGCCCAAGGCCAATGGCGCTGTTGAAGCAGCAAACAAGAACATCAAGAAGATTTTGAGGAAGACGATCCAGAGTTCCCGACAATGGCATGAACAGTTACCCTTTGCATTGTTGGGATATCGCACTACAGTATGCACATCAGTAGGGGCAACCCCTTACTTGTTGGTTTATGGGACTGAGGTTGTGATACCAGCAGAGGTGGAAATTCCTTCGCTCCGAACCATTGTCGAAGCAGAAATTGAAGATAGCGAGTGTGTTAAGACTCGATTGGAACAATTGACTTGGATTGACGAGAAACAAATGGTTGCGATTTGTCACGGATAGTTGTACCAACATAGAATGGCCCGTGCTTACAACAAGAAAGTACGACCCAGGAATTTTGAAGTAGGGCAGCTGGTATTAAGGCGCATTCTGCCACATCACCAGGAAGCGAAAGGAAAATTTGCTCCTAATTGGAAAGGCCCATACATCATCAGGAAGATATTGCCGAGAGGAGCATTGTATCTGTGTAATATTGAAGGAAATGATCCTGAAACAGCAGTGAATGCGGATGCCGTCAAAAGATATTATGTATGAGTTTTACTTCAGTGGTCTTGGCACGTTTGAGATGATGAAGGTTTTATTCCCACTACCCAAACACTATCAACTCTCTCTACAAGCCCTTTTGAGCCGGTTACATTTCTTTGGCTACCTTGTAAAGAAAAAAAATTTGAGCCTGAACTACGTCTGACTTGATTTCGAAAGGATACGTAGGCAGCCTCTCTCTGGGGTTCAGTCACACCAAAAATAAAATTCAATTTACCCTAAAGTTGAAATCGGGGCACACCAAATGGTTTAGAAGTTGTAGTTTCATCTACAATTCCTTTACCAAGCACAAGTCCTTCGGATCAATTGCCAAAGGCAGGGGAAGCCGAGAGACATCATGATTGGAGGCCGGTACATTCAAATTGAGAGAAATAAAACAAGAGAGTCTTGTCGGTGAAAACCTTCAGGCACCGTGAGGCGACGGGAGCAGAGAAATCGAAAATGAGAGAGCTTGTTTAGTAAAAACTCGCAAAGAATGCTATCAAGCGACAACAAGAAGAGAAATAGAGAGGTCGACTAGCGAAAACCCGCAAAGGGCGCTGTCGGCCGAAAAGATGATTCCACCTCAGAAAGTCTTGGCAAGGTTCCACTGGTTTGGAAACATAGATCCGTTTTGGTTCATGAGGAATTGCAAGTTCGTGAAGGTCGGGCATCCAGTCCAAAAAGCATGTCATGTTAATTTAAAGTCAGCATGTTTCCTCAGATAAGTCTTTCTTGTCCCGAAAGGGACACTTCTCTTTTTAAATTTGTTTTCTTCGCTCTTTGTTTTACCTTTCTTTGAATCCCTTTCATTATAACCCCAAATTCCAAATATACTGGAAATAATAGGTGGCATGACTGGTTTCACGGAGCTCCGTTTAGTAAGAAGTAAATACCCCACTTTAGTAGTACGTCTGTCCAGTCCCGATTGATCATGATGTTGGTTGCCTTCAAAGTAAAGCCGCACATACCCACACACAAAAACAAACCGACAAATCCCCACAGGGTCTCCCTTTGTACAAATCCCAACAAGGTCTCCCTTTGTAAAAATCCCCACAGAGTCTCCCCTTGTAAAAATCCCCCAAAGAGTCTGCCTCAGCTAATCCTCAACGAGTCTGCCTTGTACAAATCCCCACAGAGTCTCCCCAATAAAAATCCCCACTGAGTCTGCCTCAGTAAAAATCCCCAAGCAGAATGGGATGGAAGAACCAAAGCCTTACACGGGCAAATCATCACAAATCCGGAAATGCGAGTCTGAGCAGTTTAAAAGGGTTTATCTTATGAATCCAATCAATGGCAGAGTTTCTCAACGGGAATAAGGACGCGACAAAGCAATTGGAACAATCAAGGACACCGAACCAACCACCATTTTCAAACAGACAATTGTTCTTTGTTTGGAAAATTAAAACAGGTGTGATCCAAAGCAACCGTGCAAGAAGCAGGTGTCGCCCAAAAAGAAAAGAAATACGTGAATGCAAGAAACAACTTTGCAATAAGGAATCTACCCAAAAGGGAAGTTTCCCCAAAATTCTCTCATGCATTTTACTAAACAAAAAAAATAAAAAAAAACAAAAAAAAAGTAAGAAGAAAACTCAAAACAGAAGATTAGTTAGAATCCCCAATTTTCTGTAAGCCAGCATTAGGGCTCCAATACCTGAGTTGAGCATTTTTCCATTTAGCCAACATTAGGGCTCCAAACCCTGAGTTCAGCAGTTTTTCCATTTAGCCAGCATTAGGGCTCCAATCCCTGAGTTGAGCAGTCTTTCCTTTAGCTAGCATTAGGGCTCCAATCCCTGAGTTGAGCAGTATTTCCTTTAGCCAACATTAGGCCTCCAATCCCTGAGTTGAGCATTTTTCCATTTAGCCAGCATTAGGGCTCCAATCCCTGAGTTAAGCATTTTTCCATTTAGCCAGCATTAGGGCTCCAATCCCTAAGTTGAGCATTTTTCCATTTAGCCAGCATTAGGGCTCCAATCCCTGAGTTGAGCAGTTTTCCATTTAGCCGACATTAGGGCTCCAATCCCTGAGTTGAGCATTTTTCCATTTAGCCAACATTAGGGCTCCAATCCCTGAGTTGAGAAGTTTTTCCATTTGGCCAGCATTAGGGTTCCAATCCCTGAGTTGAGCAGTCTTTCCTTTAGGTAGCATTAGGGCTCCAATCCCTGAGTTGAGCAGTCTTTCCTTTAGCCAACATTAGGGCTCCAATCCCTGAGTTGAGCATTTTTCCATTTAGCCAGCATTAGGGCTCCAATCCCTGAGTTGAGCAGTCTTTCCATTTAGCCAGCATTAGGGCTCCAATCCCTGAGTTGAGCAGTTTTCCATTTAGCCGACATTAGGGCTCCAATCCCTGAGTTGAGCGTTTTTCCTTTTAGCCAACATTAGCGCTCCAATCCCTGAGTTGAGCGTTTTTCCTTTTAGCCAACATTAGGGCTCCAATCCCTGAGTTGAGCGTTTTTTCTTTTAGCCAACATTAGGGCTCCAATCCCTCAGTTGAGCATTTTTCTTTTTAGCCAGCATTAGGGCTCCAATCCTTGAGTTGAGCGTTTTTCCTTTAGCCAGCATTAGGGCTCCAACCCCTGAGTTGAGCAATTTGCTTTTAGCCGACATTAGGGCTCCAATCCCTGAGTCGAACGTTTCTCCTTTAGCCAGCATTAGGGCTCCAATCCCTGAGTTGAGCAACTTGCTTTTAGCCGACATTAGGGCTCCAATCCTTGAGTCGAGCGTTTTTCCTTTAGCCAGCATTAGGGCTCCAATCCTTGAGTTGAGCAATTTTCTGTAGCCAGCATTAGGGCTCCAATCCCTGAGTTGAGCGCTTTCATTTAGCCAGCATTAGGGCTCCAATCCCTGAGTTGAGCATTTTTCCCTTTAAGCCGGCATTAGGGCTCCAATCCCTGAGTCGAGCGTTTCTCCTTTAGCCAGCATTAGGGCTCCAATCCCTGAGTTGAGCAATATTCTATAGCCAGCATTATGGCTCCAATCCCTGAGTTGAGCGCTTTCCTTTAGCCAACATTAGGGCTCCAATCCCTGAGTTGAGCAATTTTCTGTAGCCAGCATTAGGGCTCCAATCCCTGAGTTGAGCGCTTTCATTTAGCCAACATTAGGGCTCCAATCCTTGAGTTGAGCATTTTTCCCTTTAAGTCGGCATTAGGGCTCCAATCCCTGAGTTGAGCAACTTTCCTTTAGCCAACATTAGGGCTCCAACCCCTAAGTTGAGCGTTTCCCCTGTTAGCCGACATTAGGGCTCCAATCCCTGAGTCGCCCATTTTTCTTTTAGCCAGCATTAGGACTCCAATCCCTGAGTTGAGCGATTTTTCTTTTAGCCAACATTAGGGCTCCAATCCCTGAGTTGAGCAACTTTCCTTTAGCCAGCATTAGGGCTCCAATCCCTGAGTTGCGCATTCTTACCTTTTGCGACATTAGGGATCCAATCCCTGAGTTGCGCCTTTTAGACTAGAGTTTTCCAATTCCCTCATCAGTTCGGTAAATTCTCATGTCAATTAACTCACGAAATTTTCCTAGTGAAACTGGGGCAGAAAATTTCGTTCGTTTGTTTTGTTATCTCAGCAGGTCTTACCTCGAGGCGCATGGATCGAGATGACCTACGGTTTGAGTCTTAATCCAGAATAAAGAAAAAGAGAAAAAGAACAAAAAGAAGATGTTCCCAAAATACTGGAACAAACAAAGGGCAGGTCGTTCAAAAATTGGATCAAATTCCTGAGCTCCGCCAGTTCCGTTTCACTCAATACTGCAAAAATAAACAAGCACCTACAACTTGCGAGCATCAAGATTCTGATCGAAGTCTACAAGCAGAATTAGCTAATACCCAAGATCAAGTTGCAAAAGAGTTATAGATAGGAATCTTGTAACTAGCAGTTGACAGGCATAAGTAGTTAGTTCAGTTTCAATTTCCTTTGGTTGTAATAAGGGGGTCAGTAAAGCAGTAGTGGCAACAACGACAGCAGTAACAGCAAGCATTGCAATCCCATGGTAGTCCCAACTACCAAAGTTTCCCGAACTACATTGACCTGATTCCTGTTTAGCCCAGGATATGTAGGAAATCTTTGAAGCAAAGATTCGGTCAAATCTTTCAAAATGTGCTTCACGCGGAGTAGTCCAACGGGCAAAAATCGCTCATATCCGCTCACTTTATCTTTGCACGAAAACCTCGCATGTTTTCGAACAAAGAGGGGCAGCTGTGAGCACGTGATTTTTGTTTACACGACAATTACTCCAAAAGAAATCGAAAAATAAAACAAATGGTTTTGTTGTACAATTTTTGGAGTTTACGTGGCACTTTTGGCAGTTATTTGTAGTTTTGTTTGTGATTGTTTAGTTTTGTCGAATAAAAATACAAAAAATATATGTCGCATGTGAGTTTAGGATATCGTTCTACTATTAGGAATTAATCAAACCATAATTTGGTTTTAAAAGGTGTTTAATGTGAGTGATAATTGTTGTTTAAGTATTAATTAATATTTGTATAGTTTTATTTTGATTTTACAATTTAGTTAGGAATTTTATTTAAATTAAAAATTAAAAGAAGGAAAAGAAATGAGTTAAAATTAGATGAAATCGGAATTGGGCCATTTAAATTGGACCCAAAATCAGGCCCAAAAGCACTGTCTTACCCGGTCCAGATCAGCCAACCTCATAGAACGTCCAAACGACATCGTTTTGATCATACTTGATCTAGGCCGTTGATCTCATATTGATCAACGGCCAAGATCACGTCTCCATACCCACGCCTGATACCCGACCCACTAAACCCCAAAGACCGACCCAATCTCATTTAAATTACACGACGTCGTTTCACCAAGTGAAAGATCTGGGCCATTGATCATTCTTGATCCAACGACCAGGATCCGACTTCCTCGTCCCATATATAAACCTTATACTCTCACCCCACGCCCTAATCCAGACCCCCCTCCCTCGAGTCGTCTCCCTCACCAAACCCAAACCCCTTAGAACCCTAGCGCCGCCCCCATTTCCTCTCACCGTAAACCCGGCGGCAACAACACCGGTGACCCCCTGACTAATACCCCTAGGGCACCTCGACCCCCTGAATACAGATCCACAAGCCGTGGGTCTCGAATCTTCCCCCACCGTCTCGAATCTTCATTTAAAGATTCGAGCCGGACCCCAACCCATGCCAAACCGCCCCAAATCCATGCCAGGTACTCCCCTGACCTCCCTCGTGACCAAACCAAGCTTTGTTTGGTTCGAATCTAACCAGAAAAACCTGAATCCCAAATCCGCCCTAAGAACCCTAGAAATCCAGAATCCGAGTTTTTGTCCGTTTAATCAAGAAGGTTGGGGTCTAATAGACTTTAATCGAAGTGTTCTTAGTTGAGAACACTTCGATTAAAGTCCGTTCAACCCCAAAAGAGGTTCGATTCAAAATCCGAGATAGGGCAGTCTGATTTTTAATCCTTTAAGGTATTTCTCATTCTTTTCTTTGTTGACTCCATGTTGTTTGTTTTGTTATTGTTTGTTCATATGTTTGAATGTCAGTTTGATCTGTTTTATTGCGTCAACTATTCTATCCATCTCACCCAGATCTTTATTTGATCGAATTGGTTTCTGTGTGTTTATTACGTATAATTACAATTTGTGTAATCGAGTCGAATAAGTTCCGTCAATCAGTTAAGTTTCCCACAAATCCCCGTGCCTGTCAATATGAAATCATAATCTGTGCTTGTTCAAGTTTGGTTATCAGCTATTAATTGTGTGGTTGTAATTCGCGTAGTCGATTCGATATATGTCGTCAATTAGTTCCAGTTTGGAATGGTATTAATTTGACTCGTGTTGTTTGTTTTCTGCTAAAGCTTTGTTTGAATCCAATTAAGTGTAGCTGCTTGTAGTTTGTTCAATTTGAATCAAGAACCACTTAAGGATTGGTTATAGCTGTAATTTTAATGAAAATTTTAGGACCTTGAGTTAAGTGGACTGCCAGTTTGGAGTATGGTTGAACCATTAGAATAATCTAGTGCAAATACACCTTGGCTGACATCTTTACAAATGAGAAGTCAGGTGTAAGGTGAGTTTAATAATAAAAGGCTGAAGATGCACATGAGAATGGTAGTGGAACCTGCTGTACAGAATGGTATCCACTGCCTTTCTGAACTTCAGCAGTTTAAAGTAGAAGTAACCCCATGCCTAGACAATCCTAAGTGGAGATGACAGCCTTTAAGGCTTATTTTAAGCCCCGGGCAGCCTGTCCTTAAAGGCAGTTTTTCTTGCTTTCTATAAGGATATATAAGGGGAGGATCAGAAAAGGATATAGAGAGAGTGCAGGGAGAACTGGGGAGAAGAGATAGAATAGAGATATCACTTGAGACTTAAAAGAGTTTTAAAAATAGTTGACAACCAAAACAACAGAAAGACTATTCCATTGAATTTTTCGATTCAGTTTCGAGTTTAGTAGTTGAAGTCGACATCTCAGTTTGATTTCAATTTGCATGAACTTCTTCTGCGATCTATTAGTTCAGCTTTGGTTTAAGTTCAAGTTCAGTTGAGTCTTTCGGGTGTTGATTGTGCTGTTGGGTTTTAACAAAACATTCCGGGCTGCCTTTGAGTGTATTTCTGGGGTATTTGTGCAGTTGAAATTGCTGTTTTTGCTGTTCGTTTGCCACTGTTACTCTACTGACCCTTCTTCTTCTTCAATTGTAAGCACTTCCAGGTACATACTTCTGAAACCATGTGTTGTTGAAAGCTTGAAGTTTGAAGTAAAAAAATAAAGAAATGAACGTCGCCTGCTTCATAGTACTTGTGTTCAAGATATAGCAATAGGTTGAATGATAGTTAGCCTGTATTTGTTTAAGCTCATTCCGATTGCATTTGTTCTGTATGAATTGGAACGTACCCTAACTGATATGGACTGTTAAATAGTATGTTGTTAGATCAGACGTATCTCCATGTGCATAACAATTTAGTCTGACTTAGTGATGACAGTATAACGTAGAATCATGGCAAGCATCTGTATGTACTCCTGTTTGGATCTTTGAACTGTCAAACTTGTTATATCCGGTCCAATTTGATTTCAAGAAAAACGTATCCCAAACAAATTTTCATATTGTGTTATGTTAGTACCAACGGGTTAGCCATATATGTCAACTCTCTTTTGGATTCCTTGTTTCAACATAGGTTTAATAAGGTAGATTAATAATTAATATTGGCATCGGCCCATCATTTAAACGAAGTGGCTATTAAAAGGATCAACAGGTTTCTACATATTTTGAAGCACGAAACAACGCAACAATTTTAAGAACACTAATCTAATAGGCACGAGTTTGGTAAGATGGTTTGGCGTTTAGATCTAATAAACTCCCGAATAAGCATTAATAATTAAGGTTAATTTCAGCGCTAATAGTCGCGAACAATTATTCGTTTGTTCATACAATTATGAGGAGTTAATCTAGCTATAGGATAATTAATCATGTTCGAATATATTATTTTATCGTTCTCGATTTTGTTTATAATTTCTAGTAATGTTCCTTTCCGTTAACGTTCGTCTCAATCTAGCATTTAATATGTTACGTCTCTTTTAAGCCTGTAACGGGTTAGGATTTTCTCTCATTTATTTTAGAAACGAATTTAATAGAAATGTAGTCTCTTTAGGATATCCTTAAAAATAAATGAGACGAGCCTTGCCAAATAAAACGCACAAATCGCGGGGCCCTCATTAATGTATATATTAAATACTTAGAATTTGGGAGGGTCCGTTTAGCGGATTTGACGGGTTTTCCCCAAAGATAATAACGCGTTAGACTCTTTAGGCGCGATTTAATTAAATTACCTTCTTAAATTCGGGTGCGCATTTATGTGACCCAAATCCAAATCTCAACGGAGTTGGAATGTATTAACAACCACGGGCGCATTGATTGTGACGTGGTTCGAAATGCATTTTCACGACATTGTAATTCCATAAAATAAATAAATAATAATAATAAAAGCGGTTTAAACTTAATAAAAGCACACCAGTTATAACATGTATTAAAATCAGATATTTAGCCATTATAGCAATTTAAGCGACCGTGCTAGAACCACGGGATTCGGGGGTGCCTAACACCTTCCCTCGGGTCAAAAAAATTTCTTATTTAGAATTTCTGGTTCGTAGACTTCATTTGGAAAGTCGAAAAATTTCCTCGATTTGGGATTCAAGATAAACCGGTGACTTGGGACACCAAAAGCCAAACCTTTCCCAAGTGGCGACTCTGAATTAAATAAATAATCTCATTTCGAATATTGTCACTTAAATTGGAAAAACTCCCTCGCGCATTTACCCTGCGGGTCGGGCGCGCCAAAAGGAGGTGTGACACTTATAATAACAGTTATCAGTCCAACATTGAGACAACTCCATTTGAGGCTTTGTATGGTCGGCGATGTCGTTCTCCCATCGGTTGGTTTGAGCCCGGGGAGGCTAGGCTATATGGTACTGATTTGGTAAAGGATGTTTTGGATAATGTAAAGTTGATATAGGAGCGACTTCGCACAACACAGTCCAGGCAGAAGAGTTGCGCAGATCAGAAAGCGCATGATTTATCATTTATGGTGAGCGAGAAGGTTCTCTTGAAAGTCTCGCCGATGAAGGGTATCATGAGGTTCAGTAAGAAGGGCAAGCTAAGTCCGAGGTTCGTCGGTCCGTTTAAGGTGTTGGAGCGAATTGGAGAGGTTACTTACAGGCTTGTTTTGCCTCCCAGTCTATCGGGAGTTTATCCAATTTTGCACGTATCGGTGCTCCCGAAGTTCCATTTTGACAGGTCACATGTGCTAGATTACAATACAATTCAGCTAGATGAGATCTTGGGTTATGAGGAGGAGCCAATTGCTATTATTGATAGGTTGGTCCTCCAGTTAAGGTTTAAGAAGATTTCACCGGCAAAGGTCCAGTAGAGGGGTCAACAATTCGAGGAGGCAACTTGGGATACCGATGAGGATATGTGGAGTAGATATCCATACTTATTCACCACTACAAGTATGATTCTAGACTCGTTCAAGGATGAAAGTTTGTTTAAGAGGTGGAGAATGCAATGACCCAGTCGGTTATTTTGCTTTCTATAGCCCAGTTCCCCTATTTAAGACTTTACGTATGTGATTTTACTGTTTTATGACTTGTGGGAGTGATTGGTTTTGTTTTGAAAAGGTTCAGGTTGAATTCAGAATACTTAATTCCTTAATAGTGGCCTAAGGTGACCAAGTTTTACTTGAGTCAATATTTTGAGTAAGTAACCTTGGAACCGCAATTTGAAGGTTCCAACAGGTTTTGTATGATGATTTTGAACTTGGGAAGGTATTCGTATCGAATTTCGGGTGATTCGGGAGTGTTTGGCACTTAATGTTGAAAGTTGGAGCCTTGAAGGTTTTAGAGTTTATTAAATTTGGTTTTGAAGTAGACTTTGGTGTTATCGATGTCCGTTTGGGATTCCGAGCCAGGGAATAGGTTCGTGTCATGATTTGTGACTTGCACATAATATTTGTCATCATTCCGAGTTGTCTAAGTATGAGTCGTCGAGTTTGGAGCTAGTTGAAGAAGCTTGAAGTTCATAAGTTGATTAATTTGGTTTTAGGTTACGATTCTTAGTTTTGATGTTGTTTTATGTGTTTCGAGGCTTTGAGTAGGTCCGAATTATGTTTATGAACTTATTGGTGCATATGGACGGGGTCTCGAGTGGCTTAGGCATGTTTCGGACCACCAAGAGTTAAGTCCAAAATGCAGAAATTGCTGGTACTGGTTTCCTTCTTTGCGAATACAGAGGGTGTCACGCATTCACGATGAATGATTTGGGGAAGTGGTGTTTTTATTCTTTGCGTTCGCGATCGTGGGGTCACGTTCGCGAAGGTTTAGGACCTGCGGCTTCACGTTCGCGGAGAGAATGATGAGATTGCGAAGAAGAAGAAGTTAAGGCTGGGGGGATAGCAGGCTAGTATCCTTCGCATTCGCGATGGAGAGCTCGCGTTCACGAAGGTTAGGCTAGGTTAGCCATTGGGATCGCAAGGCTCTTGTCGCGTTCACGAAAAATATTTTCTGGGCCTTGGCAGATGCCTTCGCGATCGCAAGAGCCTTTTCGCGATCCCAAAGAAGGACCATTGGGCAGAACACTTGTTAAAAATCGGCCATTAGGCCATTTTCCTCATTTATTGGCTGATTTTAGAGCACCTTGCAGAGGGATTTTTACCTAGAAATTAAAGGTAAGTGATTTCTACCTAATGTGAGTTTAATATACAAATTATGGGTAGATTTTAACATAGAAATTGTTGAAATTATGGGATTATGTTGAAAAACCTAAGGCTTGGTAAAAATGGGATTAGACCACGAAATTAATTATGGATTTGAGTAGAGATTATATATTCAAGTTTGTAAGGTCATGGGTGTCGTGCCCCCTTATTTTCCTTTTTGCGGGGAAGTTCAGGTTTCGACATTCATAGGGGGAACAAATCGTTTCCTTTTGGGAATTGGGTATTTGAAGAGTCACCACCTAACAGATTAAGGTGCGTTAGGGAACCTAGAGCAATTAACTCATATAACCAGTTTTGCATTACCAGAGATTAGGGTAAGGGCTCAAAATAACCTTGAGGGAAAGGTGTTAGGCACCCCTCGCGGTCCACAACGGTGGGTCCTAGCCGAACTTAAACCATGTGAATTAGTCAATTAGCAAGTAAGCAGTCTTAGCACACATTTGCAAACAAAAGTAGTTTTTATAGTCTAAATACATATAAGATCAAGGAAGTTGAGATGATCAAATGCACATATATGAAAGATGTTTAGATAGTTTAAACATATATAGGAATTGGGAAAGGGAAGTCCTAGGTTGATTAGCCTATAGGATCAATCTATGTAATGCCCGGTAATCCTCCTCAACTAGAGGGGCTACACATGATATTAGCGCGCAGGTCATCTTATCTTTTTACTACCCATTACCCCCTAATGGTTATATATGTTAATTTGATTAACAACCTCTAAGCGTGCTGTTACCCGTCCCTTCCTTGTGGCCCTGGAGGAATTTAGGACCTCTAGACTTAGGCAGTTATAGACAATCCTAAGGTGTTTTAAAAGGAAAAAGTCTAGGCCACAACGAATAACATATAGGACTGTCACTTAAAGAAGCAGGTAAAAGGCTCATGTTTACCTCTACATATACGTAGGCAAATAAACAACACGTCTCAAACAACTGATTTTGAAGAAGTTCAGAAAGCCTAAGAAAATGATATCTAGATAAATGTTACAGATACATGATATACAATATTTGTTTTAAGGGAAGTGGCAGAATCCTAACAAGTTTGCCTACTGGTTTTATAGCCTGTTAAGCCTGGATAATTTCACACATAAACAGAACTGGTTTCATAATTATTTAATGGCCTAAGGCTTGCCTAAATGTGTATATACAGTCACGAATGTGGTGAATACTTAAACAATGTGAAGTTCTTTCATCCTATAGGCATGTTTATCTAAGTGATACAGATTATAACAGGCGATTTACCAATTTGTGTTTAGAGACACGATACCTATGCGTGAGTCTGTTTTAAACCTTTTCATGGACAACTATTGATTTAATCGAAATAGACATGGTTCAAACAGAGTTCCTAAGAAAATGAAATCTAATGCACACAGGAACAACAGTTTTTATTAAAAATTTTAATAGCAGGAAGTCTATGTGACAGTACTTGCGAAGAACCAGGAATTAAACATGCAACATGCTGAGTAGTAAACATGAAGGCCCTAAAAACAGGATATCTAATGCACAAGTTCAACACTGTTTAAATGTAAATGAACACATCAATCTTAGAACATGGATCTTAATGCACATTTGCAGAATATAAAGCCTATAGCATGTTTTCTACCCAATTTTACCCATAGTATCATACAACTACCTCCTTTTATAAGTTACCCCAATATTTATTTACAAATAAGTATTATAAACAAGAATTGCATAGATTACACAGATGAAATTTAAAGTAATACTATAGGGAGCCTGAAGCAGGCCCAAAATAAACATGGGAGCGCCAGGCCTTCAATGTAGTCTCAAATGCTCAGAAATCTCATAGCCAACAAGTGTCTAGGTGTGTCAGAGTTCCCTAAGGACCTCAAGGATCCCGAGCAGTACTCATACCAAGATTTTTCTCAAGTAGGGACTAGTTATGTGCAGTGTGGAAAAGCCAGCCCTGATATGCCAGAGTTCAGAGAGATCTCAAGGATCCGTAAACAGTACACATACCAGAGGGGCATAACTTAATAACCTAAGAGTAAGTGAGAGTGCTTGAAAAGACATAGTGAAAACAATGTGGAGATAACTTCTTAGGAGTGAATTTGTTTTTCTGGAATAGACCAGTTTTAGGAAAATACTAGGAATGAAAGCCAATTTTTAGAAGAATACAGATAACATTTTTGAAAAACAGTTCAGAAGAGAGCAAAATTCAGTAGGCAGCCCGTCAATCATAGAAGGTTCAGATTCACAGGCACTTTAGCAGGCAGGTTTGCACATAAGGGTGAAAGGGATTGGGAACATATAGGAATCTCATTGAGGGTACACGAATAGGGGCAAGGAGGAATGTAGACAACATAGAACACTTAGGAGCTTCATAGTCTTAATAAATTAACTAGGATAATAGGCAACTAAAACATGGAGTAAAGATGTAGAAGACATAGTCAGACACACAAGGAGAGTCATATCATGATCACATAGCTAAAGATTAATCATAATTCAACACACAGGCTGGTCAAGCATCAGACAAACATGTAAAGTGTAGACATTGAATAGGGCAGAATTTAGGCATGCTTAAACAAAGAAGTCAAATTCATAATGAACTAATGCAGGAATGAAATATATAGAGTTTGGATTTCAATTTTAACTAGAGACATACCAGTTGAGGAAAAAGAGTGCAGAATATAGAGCAAGCATAGTCTCACTATCTATCCTTGGCTAGACCCACAATAGCACAAGTAACACAAGTAGCTAAGAAGGAGAAGAGTTTGAGTGTGTGTGTGTGTGTGTGTGTGTGTGTGTGTGTTATGAACTGATGTTCGTGTTTGTAGAATGAGAATGCATATATATATGTAGGAGTCTAATAGTATAGGTAAGTAAGTCAAGGCAGATTGTCATTGCAAAAATAAGGCAATAAATAATCAAACAATCAATCAAATAAAGTCAGTCATGAACAAATTAGCAGTAAAATCAGGCTAGTACTACTTGATTTAAGGAAAATTGTACATGGAATCAATCAGTAATTAAAGGCTAGGTAAATAAGGCAAGAACTAACTCTGAAATCAATTAGAAGTTGGTTCTAAAAATCAAAGCATAAAATCAGGCCAGTAGCACCAATTATTAATCGCACATAAGGTAAGAACATGTAAAATCCAATA
Source organism: Nicotiana tabacum (assembly GCF_000715075.1). Lineage (NCBI taxonomy): Eukaryota > Viridiplantae > Streptophyta > Magnoliopsida > Solanales > Solanaceae > Nicotiana > Nicotiana tabacum. The sequence goes on along the minus strand of NC_134080.1, from coordinate 63,580,125 downwards.
AGGAAATACCAATACTAAAGAAAAGCCCAATTTCAAGCCCTAATTTAGGTAAGTGAAATTAATCAACAATTAGTCGACAGAGTTTAAGGCAAACGAGCATAAATAGTAAAATGATCGGTTAAATAATCAGAACTATAAAAGATTAGGCAGAAATACAGAAACATATAGTAAACAAAATAAATAAGGAAACCCTAATTGATACTCAAAGATGAAAACGTTTAAAGGTTAAATATTTTGTATAAAAATTCGTTGAAATCAAGACCCTAATTCTAGGGTAAACCAAAATCAGTCAGGAATAATAATAATAGGGAAAGATCAGAAAATAAAGAGGTGGAAGTACTGAAAATTTAAAGAACAAATACCAAAATAAACATGAAATCGTTTCAGATCTGAGAAGATCTAAACATATTCAAACAAAAATTAGACAAATTCATAAAATAAATAGAGGTTGAACCAAATCTGGTTTGAACCAGAGATTTGAAACCCTAAAAATACGAAGATATTCGTACTCACAGGTATTAGGATGAACATAGAGGGAAATAGTCAAGACATGAAAGATTTTGAACTAGATCTGGCTTGAGCTTGGCCAGATTTGTTTTACCATGTTTGGAAGCAACTAAATAGGGTCGTAGACGAGTAACCAACGGTGAAGAGAGACCGATAATGTAAGGGAATTCATGGCTGATTCCATTTTGCGTCAGAATCAGGACGAGAGCATATGAGGGCGGCGGGTTTTGAAGAATGGGTAGGGTTAGGGGTTTCTTGATATATTAAAAGGGGTCGGTTGATTTAGGACCGTTGATCTTAGAAGATCAACGACCAGGATTAGATGTCTAGGTGGGATGTGTTTAATTAGACAGGTATTTGGGTTTGGGTTGGATGGGTATGGGTAATTGGGCTAGGCTAGATCTGAAATTGGGTATTTCCTATGGGCTAGATTTTAAATACCTAATTAATTTAGTAAAATAATTTATGAATGATAAAAATATGATTTGTGCATGAAAATGCTTTAAAATACTTACTTAATATTGTAAAAATATGAAAAGTCATTTTCTGTATAGATAATATAATTGTGCATGTATATAGGCTATTGTTGCAAAAATATGCAATTCTAGCCTAAAAATGCAAATGTGATTGTAAAAATTGCAATTAAAATATTTAAGCATTATATGGGCATAAATAATGAATTTAGATGATTAAATCAACATAAAAATAATATGAGGGATAATTATTTTATATTTGTATAAATAAAAATATAGAAATAGATTGATTTAAGGCCTTTAAAATTATAGAAAAATTATAAAAACACTTGTGCGTGTTTGTAAATGCGTATATAATATTTTGAAAGTATGTATGCAGATTTAAATATATATGAAGGAAAACTTAGGTATCAACAGCTGTCCCTCTTTACCCGAGAAGGATGAAGGAGTTTTCAGGTAAAGAAATAATGACCAATTTTGACAGAATGGGATGTCTTAAAAGATAGAGGTCGTACTCTGGTCATTGAGCTGCCTACATATCCATGGTTTTACAGGAATCAGACCATGTGTAGTTCCGGATTCATCGACAGAATATACCGATGAGGTCATTGCAAGAACGGACACAAGGTTTCAGGATAGGTGAAAGAATAGTTACGGTGAGAGGTCAAGTTTGATATAACTGAGGGGATCAGAGCGGGATTTCTCACCAGGTCACCTGCAAATAAAGATACTTCAAGCATATATTCGTGCAGAAATTTAGACATGATGCAGATTCCCTTCGGACCATGAAAGTTGTATTCGGACGGTTGAGGATGGCGTCCTTAGACAATGATGTCCTGGGCCATTAATTGTGAAATAAGAGATTCGCAGGCCATTGAATGATATTCTTAGGCCATGAAAATGGTGCCTCCGAACCATGATGCCTTTGAATAATGATATGCAAGTTTGAGAGATCCTCAGGCCATGGCATAATGTCTTTCGGTTATGAGGATGATACTTTTAGACTATGGTGCCTTTGGACAGGTTGGCGATATTTTAGCTCATGATATGCAACAATATGATGCTAAAGTGAACAAGACAAGGCTTAGTCTTTGTCGCGCCCCCTTTTTCTTGCGAAATCAGGTTTATGACATTTGGAGAGACAACTCATTCCTTTTGGGAACTGGGTTTTGTGTTTGAAGAGTCTCCACCTAATGATTAAGGTGCATTAGGACACCAATAGAAATTCAATTCTAAGACATTTGAATAACCAGAGATTGGGTAAGGGCTTGAAATTATCCTAAGGGGTAGGTGTTAGGCACCCCTTAGGATCCACTAGTGTGGTTCCCAGCCAAACAATTATTTTGAATTTGGGGTGCAATTAACATATAGGAAAATAAGGCTCAAATAAGAGGGGATTTCAATACATAAATGGAAGAACATTTTAAAGAAGTGTTTTAAAAAAAAGAGTTTACAAATAAAAGAAAGGGGTCTTAGGTTTATATTTAATATGGATCACCCCACATAATGTCCGGTAATCACTCCTCAATGAGGGAGATACACGTGACATTATCGCATGGTCATCATATCCATATCTACCCTTTCCCACCCCGTTTAAGGTACTAAAGCGAATGACCATGGTGTGCTTGTTGCATTAAGATCATTTGGAGGCACTTTTATCAAGTCTGCATGTATCTGGCAGCGGTGGCATTTCCGGACATACTGGATGCAGTCTGTCTCCATAGTCATCCAAAGTAACCGACTCGGAGTATCTTTTTTGCTAAGACAAAACCGTTCATATGTGGACTGCAAGTCTCAACATGAATTTCCTCTAGTAACTTGGATGCTTCCTTTGCGTCGACACACCTTAGTAATCCTAAATCAGGAGTTCCCCTATACAGGATTCCTCCGTTGTGAAAGAAATTATTCGACAACCTCCGAAGTGTGCGTTTCTGAGTAGGATTTTCAAGTTCTGGGTATTCGCCTTTTGCCAAATATTCCTTGATATCATGAAACCAAGGCTTTCCGTCTGCTTCTTCTTCAACATGGGTGTAATAAGCTGGCTGATCATGGATTTTTACCAGAATAGGATCAATGAAGTTTTTTTCTAGAAGTTGTATCATGGAGGATAGGGTAGCCAATGCATCGGCGAACTCATTCTGGACTCTGGGACCATGTTGTAATTCCGTCTTTGTGAACCTTTTTCTCAATTCTTGTACATGATGCAGATATGGGAGTATCTTGGAGTTCTTCGTTGCCTATTCTTCTCGGACATGATGTATAAGCAAGTCTGAATCTCCAATCACTAGCAACTCTTGAATGTTCATGTCAATAGACATCTTGAGCCTTAATATGCAGGCTTCGTACTCGGCTATATTATTGGTGCACGGAAACCTAAGTTTGGCAGACACTGGATAATGCTGACCGATTTCCGATACGATGACTGCTCCTATGCTAACTCCTTTGAAATTTTGTGCTCTATCGAAAAACATTCTCCAACCGTCATAGGATTCTGCAATATCTTCTCTTATGGATGATACTTTTTCGTCATGAAAATACGTTTTTAGGGTTTCGTATTCTCCATCCACGGGATTTTCAGCAAGGTGATCTGCTAGTGCCTGTCCCTTGATTGCCTTCTGCGTTACGTAGACAATGTCAAATTCACTCAACAAGATTTGCCACTTGGCTAGCTTTCTAGTGGGCATGGGCTTCTGGAAGATATATTTCAAAGGATCCATCCTTGATATGAGATGTGTAGTATAGGCACAAAAGTAGTGCCTCAACTTTTGAGCTACCCAAGTCAAAGCACAACAAGTACGTTCTAATAGAGAATACCGAGCCTCGTACGAGGTGAACTTCTTGATGAGATAATAAATGGTCTGTTCTTTCCTCCCCGTTTCATCATGCTGCCCTAAAATGCAGCCGAAAGCTCCATCCAATACTACAAGGTAGAGTAACAGAGGTCTACCTGCCTCGGGCGGGACTAAGCTTGGTGGTGTTGGCAGGTATTCCTTGATTATGTTGAAGGCTTTTTGGCAGTCATCAGTCTATTTGGTAGCGGCGTCCTTCTTTAACATCTTAAAAATTGGCTCACAGTTAACTGTAGATTGTGCTATGAACCGGCTGATGTAGTTAAGTCTCCCCAAGAAACTCATCACATCCTTCTTGTTCTTTGGCGGTGGCAATTCTTGAATAGCTTTGACTTTTGATGGATCCAGTTCTATTCCTTGGTGACTCACAATAAACCCAAGTAATTTTCCAGCAGGAACCCCAAATGCAGATTTTGTGGGATTCAGTTTTAGGTTGTACCTTCTCAATCTATTGAAAAACATCCTCAAATATTCTATGTGATTAGTGGCTTTCTTGGACTTGATGATAACATCATGTACGTACACCTCAATCTTCTTGTGTATCACATCATGGAAAATGGTATTTATAGCCCTCATGTAGATGGACCCTGCATTCTTTAACCCGAATGGCATCATCTTGTAACAGTACATTCCCCACGGCGTAATGAAAGCCGTTTTCTCAGCATCTTCTTCATCCATCCAAATCTGATGATAACCGGCGAAACAATCCACAAATGACTGCAACTCATGCTTGGCGCAATTGTCGATCAGGATGTGTATATTTGGAAAAGGGAAGTCGTCTTTCGGACTAACCCGGTTGAGATCCAGGTAGTCGACACAAACTCCGACCTTCCCGTCCTTCTTTGGTACTGACACAATATTGGCTAACCATGTCGGGTATTCTACTACCCTGAGAACCTTAGCTTTGACCTGCTTAGTGTCTTCTTCCTTGATTTTCAGACTCATATCAGGTTTGAACTTTTTGAGCTTTTACTTTACCGGTAGACATGTTGGATCGGTTGGCAGTTTATGAGCCACACCAGTCATGTCATAATATGACCAGGCGAATATGTCCTCATACTCCTTAAGGAATTCTGTGTATTTCTTCTTTTCTGACGGCGATAAGTGGACGTTGATTCGTGTTTCTTTGACATTTTCTGCATCTCCCAGATTAACAACTTCTGTTTCGTCCAGGTTGGACTTAGGTCTGTTCTCAAAACTCTCAACTTCCTTAACAATCTCTTCCGGTATATCATTTTCCTCTGAATCTATGTCCGTTTGTTGCGTTGTCTCATTGCATGTCACAGTCATTGGTTCATCAAGATAAGAAATACTAATGCTGTATAAGTAAAGTAATGAGAGAAAAATAATAATGAGCGTCAAATCATAAGAAAAGTTAAAATACTTTGATGAATTGCACAATTGTTTTGAACATTGGAGATCTTATTTGCAGGAATAGAAATATGCAAGAAATAAAAAATCTTTTAGTAAATAAGATAGGGCTTGTTTTAGCCTTGCTACCCCGAGGCTCGTCGGGCTCTGGTCGTCCTGATGGTGCAGTTACTGAGGCGTGCCCCTCCGCTTACAGCCTGTATGGAAGGGCCTTCCTCCCCCTCCTCCTCGAGAACAACACAACAGTCTATGTCATTGTCTTCTAGGAACAAGTTCTTCACCGCTGCAAGCGCTTCTTCTTCATCTGATCCATAAATAATGTCAGCCTGTTGGAAAGTCTACTCCAAATGTAGTATTGGCTACTCTAGTGGATAGTAAGGACCACACCATGGTGGCTACCAGCTATTGAATTCCTCCCAGGTGTATCCATATCCTAAACCGAAGGTAGTGCCATGTTTCTTGAGTTTTATGGGTTTAGAGATTCCTTGAAGATTCTTGCCGAGCCCTTTGTTCTTGCCTTTAATGGGACTAAGAGGAGGAGTGGGTTGAAGGCCCCTAGATTTCATGGAATAGGATGATGTTTCCAGAGTGCATGAACTAACCTTTGGGGAGGGGAATCATAAAAACAAAAACAAAGAATAAAACAAAAGGTAACCAAGTTAGCGAGGATCATAAAAAGCGTTGCGATATTTAAACACATAGTACAAAATATAAAACGTGTCCTAATTTGGGGACCTCATTGTGCCTGAGGTAAGCCTAGCGACAAATTAATTTGGAGAACTTAGGATGCTAAATGCCTCATTTTATCGATAAAAGGTAGACGAATCCCAAATCGATACTAAACAAATAGGAAATAAATATCACTAATGGTCATTGGCCTTATTACATTTCATAAAGCAAAAGAAAAACTCCTATCTACTTGGTCCCAGAAGGACCTTCCCCAGACTCGGCATCTTTGGCTCCATCGAACAGCTTTCCTAATTCGCGAAGTCCCAACAATAGGTAGGCTTTGGCTAGATGTCTGCCTTCGTTTCCTTCAGCATTTTGGCAGTCTTCGACCCTCTTGAGGAATTTCCTTTCTATCTCCACTATGCCTCGCTCCAAGTATCCCAATTGCTTGTTGGCACTAACAGCCATGTCTTTCCACTCCTCAATCAACTTTTGTGTGGCTTCTTGTATCTCACGGTGCTCACTTTCGCACTCCCGGATCCTCTTGCACAGTTGGTTGCATTTGACCTGTGCCTCGGCCCTTTCATTTATGATCGTGTGGCCCCTAGCAACCCTGGCTGGCCCAGACCATCGTGATTATCTTCCAACCAGCCTGAATAGTAGGGAGCGCAACCAGCGTGGTATCTGTCTGGCTCGATGGTATCTCTCCCCATGACGATCCTGCAGTGCCACATATGCTGAGTTTGGCACTTATAAGGACTATCATCATCCTGGAAGTTAGCCCGGAAATGATTCATCTTGTCGACCCTGGGTATAACCTGCTTCCTACCGGCTTGCCTCATAACCCGAAGAGGTACGTAAGGGTATATTCCTCTCAGACCGATCAGTATCAGAAATGGTGCGTCCCTAGATCGGGCGATGAACTCCTTGGTAGGGAACCACTCGAACATCTATTGTACCCGGTCCTCGGTTAGATTATCGAATAACTCTGCCTATCCTTTGGCATCTTCTAGCTGGGCAAACATATTGGGCATGTAATTCATTCGCCTTGGATGATGGAAAGCGATATGATCATCCCAGTATCTTCGCTGAATCTCTTGTCGGTATTCACCCCTTTAGAGATGCTCCATGAGCCAGAGCTGAAGTAGCAAATTGCAGCTTTCGAAGTGCTTGGCTCCTTGTTGACACTTCTCCAAGGCTCGGTATATCTTTGAAATGATCATGGGCACGATGCTGAAAGGTTGCCCACCAATTCCTTCTATTAGGGTTTTAGTTACCATAGCTAGCCTGGTGTGGATCCTTGCTTTCTTCATTGGAAACACGATCAACCCCAAGAAACAAAACATGAATATAAATACCCTTCGGTGAATATGCCCTAAAGATGTGATGGCGAACTCGTCAGGATAGGTACCGTAGGATTTGCTGTGATCGTACCTCTCGTACAAATAACCAAAAGGGATGTAGGATTCTTTCAAACATGTCAGTTCTGGATTCTTCTTCAAACCCATCATTTTGAGGAAGCCCCTGCCCTTGCGGTTCTCAGGCATTAACAAACCCGAGTTTCCCATGCTATACCGGCCAATCCTCCTATATCTTCTAGCAAGGGTGTCATTTCAATGTCCCCGAAGCGGAACAGAGATCTCTTACAATCCTAGAACAAAGTGGCAGCTTCTATGATCTTGTTGTTTGATTGGATTTCCAGGAGAGAAGGTAGGTTTCCCAAATATTTCCGGACAAGAGTGAAGATCACTAGAGTGAAGATCCTCTCACCAGCTTAGTGAATTTGGGTGGATGTTGGTGACCATGCCGGATCTGGGGACTTCGTGCCTCATATTTCTGCAAGACAAATAAGGTTAGGCCCTTACCCCCACCGAACTCAACTATTTAATATCAACAATTGGCATAAATTATTTAGTTCTCCAAATAAATGCACAGAACGTGGTAGTGTCCATTTTGGTTTAGGGAAACCTAGTGGACTTTGGACAAGGCTATCTTAAAAAGTCATTATGCGGACAACATAACTGACTCGGCAAGGTTTGACCATGATATATGCACAGTTTAAATAGAGTAAGGTTTCTATGGGGTTTTAGACTGGTACTCTTGAGTGGACAACTCAAGGGGAAAGGAACGGAACCGTCGACTACACCGTTGATCGACTGGGTTTACCGCAGATACACCTTTTCCGGATTTAGGGGGTGATAATATCGGAAGAGCGCAACCACTCATTGTAAGCATTTCTATGGGATTTGTTTGGCACGAGTGGAATATGATGTGTAGCATGATTATTCAATAATTAAAAACATGTTGTCACGTAGTTGCACGTTTAAGAAAGCAGTAAATACAAGAGTTTCATAATTTAAAGCAGTAGCAAAGGAAAGTGGTAAAGGAAAGAAACAAAAAACAAGTCAGTTTTGCAGTTGAAAAGGGAATTGAATGCTTAAAGGAAATAAATAAGTAATTGCACATAAAGAAGCGTAAATTCACAGTAATAGTCTGAAATGGTAAAAACCTAAAAGTCTCCAGCAGAGTCGCCATACTGTCGCACCCCTTTTTTCCCACGAAATCGGGTTTATGACATTTGTAGGGACAACTCATTCCTTTTGGGAACTGTGTTTTGTGTTTGAAGAGTCGCCACCTAATGATTAAGGTGCATTAGGACGCCAATAGAAATTCAATTCTAAGTCATTTGAATAACCAGAGATTGGGTAAGGGCTTAAAATTATCCTCAGGGGAAGGTATTAGGCACCCCTCAGGATCTACTAGTGTGGTTCTCGGCCAGACAATTATTGTTAATTTGGGGTGAAATTAACATATAGGCAAATAGGGCTCAAATAAGAGGGGATTTCAACACATAAAAGGAAGAACATTTTAAAGAAGTGTTTTAAAAAAAAGAGTTTGCAAATAAAAGAAAGGGGTCCTAGGTTTATATTTAATATGCATCACCCCACACAATGTCCAGTAATCACTCCTCAATGAGGGAGATACACGTGACATTATCGCATGGTCATCATATCCATATCTACCCTTTCCCACCCTGTTTAAGGTACTAAAGCGCGGATTGGTCTCGAACACTATTGCATGCTATTACCCATCCCATTCCTATCAGTCCCGGAGTCACTTAGGACTACAATCCTAAAGGGGAGGGATATTAGGCTTATTTGGAAGTTTCAAAGGTAAAAATTCTAAGGCGACATACAAAACATATAATATGGCATATAAGGGGAAACGTGTAAACAGACAAAGGCTCAAATACACCTCCTTGAACAGAAGCACATAACTAGCATGACTTACACATACTTTTTATGTCCTATTAAATACTAAAGACGAGGGGAGCCCAGTTATTGAAGCAGTTTAGTATATTACATAACTCAGGTAAGAAGTATGAATCAGGCCTGCCTACTGGTTGTAGCGATTAGCAAAAGAGGATCCATCTAAAAGTTATTACTCTAAGGCTTGCCTTAGTGTATATTGATGATACCCTATAAGCATGATATCTACTGATTTTAGAAGGTGATGAGACAGTAAAAACTCGAAACGAATTGTTTGAAATCCTATAGGCATGCTTGCTAAACCTTGTTAAGTGAGGGAATTACACTATTAAAAGGAGATTCAGAATGGACAAAATTAAACAGACTAGTTACAGATTCTGCAAGTATTGGTATCCACTATTACTGATTTTAATCCCTATGAACATGATATCTATCATTGAATGTAAATGAAGCGGATCAGGCTTATTTAAGAATCCCTAGAGGCACGATTTCTACATGTTTCTGATTTTAACACGTTGCTGGGTTATACCTATTTGGGCCCTAAAATAGGATATCTAACGGTGACAAATATGCAGAACTTTAGAATGAAATCCTATATGCAGGTCATCTAGATGTGAAGTTGAACAAGAAGTCCTATAGACATGGTTTCTATATGCAGTTTGCAGAACTAAAATACCCCATAGGCATGATTTCTAAATGCATGTGAATATGCAGTATTTAAAGTAGTCCTATAGGCATATTTTCTAAATGCAGTTGAATATACAGAATTTAAAGTAGTCTTATAGGCATATTTTCTACCCTTGCATGCATAGTTACCCAACCCTTTTCACTAGCCAGCCCCAAATGTTTGTTACAACTTATTACAAACCAGGAATACTAAATACATCAGAAAATGCAAAGAAAAGAATTACAACCAGAGGAAACCTGATTCTTGACTTCCTCACTGAGTTATGAGATGAAACAATTCAATATACCATTGATCCAAAGCCTTTCTCAGCCTTGAGTGTGTCAGAGTTCCCTAAGGGCTTCAATAGGACCCCGAGCAGTGCTCACACCCAAGTTTCATAAGCAGAATAGAGACAAGTGCAGTGTGGAAATGCCATCCCTCATGTGTCCAAGTTCAGAGGGAGCTCATGGGTCCCAAGGCAAGGCTCACATAAGGGGGGCAGAACATAAGTCTAAGAGGATAGTGCAAGTGCAGAAATAGAGCTTTAAGAACTGAGGAAGTAAAGAAGGGGAAAAGAGGTGCTGGGAAACATCCATTAGCACTTCAAACAAGTCGATAATTTCACACCAAGGGGGCAGGGGTTCGGAATCCATTGCAAGGAGCCTATATACTTAGGCATGGGTCGATTCTAGGCATGCACAACAATAGGGAATGCTGTCATACTTGCAAAGTCAACCAGAACATCCAATATAAAAGATAAACATAGAGGTTATGATCCTAGGAGGATCAAGTTTGGGTCATGCTCAACAATGTTCAATGCTGTCATGCCCCAAACAAACCATAAGTATTAAACATACTGGGGCAGGGAATTTGGATTCATAATACATTAATCCAAAACAGGAGAAAGAAGTTACAGCATGCAAAATAAGGGTACTGAATTAAATATAAGCAGTAGGCAGACAAGAATGCAAGAATCATTAAGTAACCATGTTGTGGCTGATGTTTGAAAACATAATTAGAACATACCAGTCAAAGAAGCAAAGTGTAGTAAAGAAAATTAGTAGGACTTCGAAATATAGCTTTGGCTTTCAGCTAGCTAAACAGGCCACAGTACTAGTAACAAAGCAAGAGAGAGTATTTTGAGTAAAAGTGTGAGTTCAGAACTAAAAGTGTTCGTGTCTTTGTGTTAATGAGGGAATATGTATATATAGTAGCTCGAAACCATGTAAAATAAGGCAAGAATTATAATTGTATAGTAATTATGGAACCAAGTACTAATCAGAATCAAATCAATGCAGGTACTCCATTAATTAAAGGGCAATCAACCAACGGTAATGGGTAGAAAATGTTTAAGGAAAGAAATCAAGTAGAGCATCATGTGTAGAGTTGATAATGAGGGGTAAGTACATAAGGGTTAATTTAAGGAAACAACCAATGAAGAATCAGTAAAATACTCGGTTAACCAAATAAGGTAAGAAAACAAAATAAAGTTGCAGAATATGGAGATAATCGAAATCAACACATAGTAAATCATGGAATCAAGGATTCGAAATTACTAATTTAAGGAGAGTAACATGGGTTCTCATGAATAAGCAATAAACCAAGTTAAAATAGGAGAATCAAAAGTCTAAAAGAAAATTTTCAAATCAAGCCAAGAAACAGGGAGCTTAGAGTCAATCAAAGAGAAAGTCATGAATCATGTTTTAGCATATAAATAGAGTGAGATATGAGTAACCAAACAAAGCAAGCAAAGAGGCAAGTATTGACCAATCAAGATGAACACAAGCACATAGAGCTGGTTTAAGTTAGGCATAAGAAACTTAGTATAAACACATTCGAAGCGAGATAGTCACAGAGACTCAAACAAGAACAGGCCAGTCACAAAATCAAATGAAGAAACCTAGAAAAATTACAGTTTTCAACATAGGTGAGTTAAAGAGAAGATAGAAATACAAAGAGATTTCAAAAAGGAACTTCTGCACTTACACGAACAGTCTAAGACCCAAAGCCATAAGATTTTCAACAATAGAAGGGTTTCTTTTAAAAAAAAAAAGATAAATAGGCAGATCGGACAAAAACTCAGGCAAACAAATATTCATTTAACAAATAGTTAAAAGAAATTAGGGGTTTTAACATACAAACTCAGGCAGAAGGATAATACGAGCAAACATAGCAAACCATATCAAAAATCAAAGAAGGGTTTCGAAATAACTTAACAGAACCTTAATCAGAAAGATAAAGGGTTTTGATGGTAGAATTTTAAAAGAAGTTTGAGTGAACATTTAGAAGTTTAGAGCAAACACAGATCTAAAATAGATCTAGAAGAAATCGGAAGAACCTTAGAGGCTAGGGTTTCAGAAGAACCCCAAGTGGTGAGAAAGTCTTTGAAAATCATCAATCTGAGCAGGAGAGTTAAGAGTTGGACTCGAATAGCCATGGCTGGCCGGAGAAAGGTCAACGACGACCGGAGAATGGCCATAAACTGACATTGACCAAGGTTTGGACCAAGATTTATCAAGATCTAGCCTCGAATCCATGATAATCGAGCACGCAGGAGCCATGGGAGGTGGATACAGGTCTTTGATGACCTTGGAAGCCATGGATTTGGAAGAATTTAGGGTTTGTAGTTGATGTCGACGGCTAGAGTTGGAAAGGGTTTCAGAGGGGATTGAGAGAGAAGGGGATTCAGAGGTGGCTGGGTGTGTGAAATGGTTAGGGTTAGGGGGGTCTTTGGGGTTTAATTAGGAAAGGAGGTCTAGCGGTGGTTGATCAGTTTGATTAACGGCCTAGATCGAACCGGTAAGTAGGGGATCCGGGTGGGTTATTTAAAATTGGGTCGGGGTCGGGTACGATTAAGATTTTGGCTGGGTAATTGGGTTTAAATTGGGGGTTCAATTCAGGCTACAATTGAAACACAATTGGGCTAGATTTTAAATAGCCACTTTTCCCTTATTTATTTTATAAAAATAGCAAATTAATTTTTGAAAACAAATTAAAAGTATTTAAATGATTGAAAATCTATAATTATCACTTTAAAAATGGTGGTCTTACTTTTATAAATATAAACGTAGTTAAATCTTAAAAGAGGCTAATATTGCAATTATATGTAATTAGCTTTAAAAAATACTGAATAAAACTGTAAAAGTATGAAAAAGATATCTTATCTACATTTTAGCATAAATATGAAAGTTCAATAAATGAATCACCAAAATGATAATTTTGGGAATAATTATTGGGTTTTTCTAGATAAAATAGGGAAATAAATTGATTTAAAAATCTTTAAAAAATTAAAGAAAAATAATATAATATTTGGACATGCTTATATATGCATACACATGCTATTTTGAAATTATTTTGCATATTAAAAAAATATACAGGAAAAAATTGGGTATCAATAGTCTTGTGAGGTTGAGGGCAGAGCTTAGCCTGAAAGAGGAGCAAATAGATAGTGCCGGAATAGAGCAACATTTATGCAAGGAGGGACAATGCTTAGTCCCACGAGAAGGCAATGCTTAGACTTATACATAATCAGAGACAATGCTTAGTCTCATGCAAGATGCGGGACATGGCTTAGTCCCATGCAGATGGAAGGCAGGGCTTAGCCTTATGCAGATATGGAGGCAGGACTTAACCTCATGCAAGATGGGGGACAAGGTTTAGTCCCATTCAGATGGAAGGAAGGGCTTAGCCTTATGTAGATATGGAGGCAGGGCTTAGCCTCATGCAAGGTTCGGGACATGGCTTAGTCCCATGCAAATGGAAGGTAGTGCTTAGCCTTATGCAAATATGGAGGCATGGCTTAGCCTCATGCACAGTTCGGGACAAGGCTTAGTCCCATGCAAATGGAAGGCATTGCTTAGCCTTATGAAAATATTGAGGCAGGTCTTAGCCTCATGCAAGGTTTGGGACAAGGCTTAGTCCCATGCAAATGGAAGACAGTGCTTAGCCTTATGCAAATATGGAGGCAGGGGTTAGTCTCATACGAGATGCGGGATAGGGCTTAGTCCCATGCAAATGAAAGGTAGTGCTTAGCCTTATGCAAATATGGAGGCAAGGCTTAGCCTCATGCAAGGTTTGGGATAGGGTTTCGTCCTATGCAAATGGAAGGCAATGCTTAGTCTTATGCAAATATGGAGGCAGGGCTTAGCCTCATACACGGTTCGGGACATGGCTTAGCCCCATGCAAATGGAAGGCAGTGCTTAGCCTTATGCAAATATGGAGGCAGGGCTTAGCCTCATACACGGTTCGGGAAAAGGCTTAGTCCCATGCAAATGGAAGGCAGTGCTTAGCCTTGTGCAAATATGGAGGCAGGGCTTAGCCTCATGTAAGGTTCGGGATAGGGCTTAGTCCCATGCAAAGAACGAATAACAAATAAGGGTAGAATAGTTCTTAGCTGGAGATACGTTCACTATCTGGTGGCCTATTTGATAGTGATTTTGCTTTGTGTGTATATATATATTGCGAAAGCTATTGCTACATCAGATGTGCCTGCGCTCAAAGAAAAATTGTAATTTTCGTAAGGGGAGGTTGGTTCGTGCCTTCATCTGCTGGCCTTGCTCTGCTCCATTCTGGAGGCCTTGTTTGAGTTTCCCTGGGTAACACCTGACTGTTACGGATATAGGGCTTTCAAAAATATGTAATTATTGATAAAAATAGATTTATTTTAGAAACATAGTGAAATATCAAGTAATGTTAGATGAACTAGTGATTGTAACACATTTCAGAGACATTGCAGCTTTCTCGTCTTAGAATTTTGAGGGTCCTCCTCAAAATTCTGCCCTAGTTTGGTAGATGATTCTTCGGCTGTTTGCGAGTAATGAAACTTGTTGAACCTTCTTTCTCAAAATTCTGCCCTAGTTTCTTAACCAATTTCTGACTGTTTGGCATATGTTGGCATCAGCTGGGCTTGCTCCGGAATTTTGAGGGTCCTCCTCAAAATTCTGCCCTAGTTTCTGATCTTGGGGGGGGAATGGAAATTTCATTATGATATGATCGAACCCACAAGTCTGCCTGCGTATCCCCTCTTAAACGGGAATCAAGTCAAGCATAGTTCAATTACATTAGATAAAGAAATGTAAGTAGTCTAAACATAGTATCTCTTGACTACGTCTGAATTGATTGGTTTTGGCCAGACTTCTCCGTCCATTTCTACAAGTATGAGTGGTCCTCCCGTTAGTACCCTGTGAACTATGTAAGGACCTTGCCAATTGGGAGAGAATTTCCCTTTGGCTTTATCTTGATGTGGGAAGATCTTCTTCAGCACCAACTGTCCTAGTGCAAACTTTCTTGGTTTGACCCTTTTGTTAAAAGCTTTGGACATTCTATTTTGATAAAGTTGATCGTGACATACTGCGTTCATTCTATTTCCATCTATAAGGGTCAATTGCTCATAGCTTCTCCTTATGGTTCTTAAAGAAGGAATCTCTACCTCGGATGGGATGACAGCTTCGGTACCATAAACCAGTAAGTAAGCAGTTGCCCCAGTTGATGTGCGAACTGTAGTGCGGTATCCCAACAAAGAAAAGGGTAGATCTCATGCCATTGTTTGTAGTTTTCTACCATCTTCCTTAGTATCTTCTTGATGTTTTTGTTGGCAGATTCTATTGCTCCATTCATTTGATGTCTATACACTGTGGAGTTCTTGTGCTTGATTTTGAAAGTTCACATGGCTTTCATTAGATCACTATAGATATTGGCAGCATTATCAGTGACAATGGACTTGGGGGACCCCAAATCGGCAAACAATGCGATCTTTGACAAAGCCTGCGACGACATTCTTGGTTACAACTTTGTAAGATGTAGCCTCTACCCATTTTGTGAAGTAGTCAATGGCTACCAGAATGAACCTGTGCCTGTTTGAAGCAGTGGGCTCGATAGGAACGATGAAATCCATTCCCCATGCGGCGAATGGACAAGGTGAGCTTGTGGCATTGAGCTCATTTGGCGGCACTTTTATCATATCGGCATGCACTTGACATTGGTAGCATTTGCGGACATACAGGACGCAACTATCTCAATAGTCGTCCAAAAGTAACTAGGCATAAGTATCTTCTTGGCCAAGACAAAACCATTTATATGCGGGCCACAGGTCCCAGCATGTATCTCCTCGAGTAGCTTAGAAGCCTCTTTTGCGTCGACACATCTTAGAAATCCCAAATCAGGAGTTCTTCTGTACAAGTTCCCTTCGATGTGGAAAAAGTGATTAGACAATCTCCGGAGTGTGCGTTTTTAGTATGGTTTGCATGTTTTGGGTATTCTCCTTTCGACAAATACTCCTTGTGTCATGGAACAAAGGTTTTCCATCTGTCTCTTCCTCAACATGAGCACAGTAAGACGGTTGATTATTGATTCTCACTAGGATGGGATCAATGAAATTCTTATCTGGATGCTATATCATAGATGACAAGGTGGCCAGTGCATCTTCAAACTCATTTTGAATTCTAGGAACATGCCGAAATTCTATCTTCGTGAACCTTTTCCTCAATTCCTGCACATGGTGCAGACATGGAAATATCTTGGAATTCTTGGTGGCCCACTCTCCTTGTATCTGGTGCACAGGCAAATCTGAATCACTAATTACCAGCAGCTCTTGAATATTCATGTCGATTTCCATGTTGAGCCCTAGTATGAAGTATATTCTGCCATGTTGTTGGTGTAGGAAAATCTGAGTTTAGCAGACACCGGATAATGCTGGCCGGTTTTTGATACCAAAACTGCTCCAATGCCCACTCCTTTGAAATTTGCAGCTCCATCAAAGAACATCTTCCAACCGTCGTATGCTTCAATAATGTCTTCTCCTACGAATAACTCTTCTTCATTAGGAAAATACATTTTCAAGGGTTTGTATTTTCCTCCTACAGGATTTTCAGCAAGATGGTTTGCCAATGCATGTCCTTTGACCGCCTTCCAAGTTACATAGACGATAACGAACTCGCTTAATAGTATCTACCACTTGGATAACTTCCCCGTCGGCATGAGATTCTAAAATATGTACTTCAGAGGGTCCATCCTAGATATAAGGTATGTAGTGTAGGCACATAAGTAATTCCTTAATTTCTGAGTTGTCCAGGTTAAGGCACAGCAAGTGCATTCCAGCAGAGAGTATCATGCTCCATAAGGTGTGAATTTCTTACTTAGGTAGTATATGGCTTGCTCCTTTCTCCCTGTCTCATCATGTTGTCACAGAACACATCCGGAGGCTCCATCCAATACAGATAGATAGATTAGCAAAGGCCGTCCTGGCTCTAGCAGGACCTAGACCAGTGGTGTGGACAGGTACTCCTTGATTTTGTTGAAAGCTTTCTGACAATCCTTGGTCTAGCTTGTTTCGGCATCTTTCCTCAGCATCTTGAAGATGGGTTCACATATGACTGTGGACTGTACTATGAAGCGACTAATATAGTTGAGACGTCATAGAAAGATCATCATGTCCTTTTTGCTTCTAGGTGGCGGTAACTCCTGAATAGCCTTAACCTTGGATGGGTCTAGCTCGATCCCTCGACGACTGACAATCAATCCTAGTAACTTTGTTGTGGGAACCCCAAATGCACACTTTGCGGGGTTCAGTTTTAAGTTGTACCTCCTTAAACTATCAAAGAACTTTCTTAAGTTTGTTATGTGATCTGCGGCCCTCTTGGATTTGATAATGATGCCGTTCACATACACCTCTATTTCTTTGTGTATCATATCATGGAAGATGGTTGTCATGGCTCTCATGTAAGTAGCCCCAACATTCTTTAGACCGAATGACACCATTTTGTAACAGTATACCCCCATGGTGTAATAAAAGCTATTTTCTCTGCATCTTCTTCATCCATCCAGATCTGGTGATAACCCACGAAGCAATCTACAAAGGATTGGAGTTCATGATTGGCTCAATTGTCGATCAGGATGTGTATATTTGGTAGTGGGAAGTTGTCCTTGAGACTCGCTCTGTGTAAGTCTCGATAATCAAGACATACTTTGACTTTCCCATCTTTCTTCGGAACTGGTACATTATTGGTTAACCAGGTTAGGTACTCAACTACCCTGAGGACTTTGGCTTTGATCTGCTTAGTAACTTTCTACTTGATTTTCAGGCTCATATCTGGTTTGAATTTTCTGAGTTTCTGCTTCACTGGCGGACACATAGGACTGGTAGGCAACTTGTGAGCCACTATGGACGTGCTCAAACTGGTCATGTCATCATACGACCATGCGAAGATGTCCTCATATTCCTTTAAGAAATGAATGTACTCTTCTGTCTCTGTCGGTGATAAGTGAATGCTAACGAGTCTCTTTGATGGTCTCGGCATCCCCCAAATTCACCACTTCAGTTTTGTCTAGGTTGGACTTAGGCTTATTCTCAAAGTTCTCAACCTCCCTGACAACTTCCTCAGGCATTTCATATTCTTAATCCGAATCACTATCCTCATATATCATTGCCTCATTACATGTCACAGTCATCGGAAATGTTGTAGAAAGAAAAAGTGTGGAAGATAATAATGAATAATAAGGAACAATGCATTTGATTAAAACTGAAAACGTCCAAACAAGTATGGCTCGATGAATCGAGAATTTATTTTGAAACAAGTAAGTATTTAAAACAAAATTACTGAAAATCTTAGATGCCTAGAATGGCAATAGAAATAAAATCTGCCAAGCTACCCAGAGACTCGGTGGATCCGCGATGGTATGGCAGTCCAGTTTCTGAGAACAACTCTCTTATCCACAGTCTGAATAGTGAGGTCTTCTTCTTCCTCCTCCTCAATTATTGCACTGCAATCCATGTCTTCATCCTCCGGGAACAGATTCCTCAGCCCAGCTAATGCTTCTTCTTCTGCAGTTCCCTGTATTATATCAACTTGGTGAAAGGTTTGACCCAGATGTGGTACTGGTTGTTCGAGAGGGTAATACGGAAGCACCATTGAGGCGACCAATCATCATACTCTTTCCATGTATACTGGTATCCGAGCCTGAAGGTAGTACTATGATGTTTCAGCTGTATCGGTTTGGTAATACCCTGGAGATTCTTTCCAAGCCCTTTGCCGGGTTCATATCCAAACCATTCCAGTAAGCTTTCTATTTTTCTACTCCACCATTTGTCTTTATCAATGGCATTGACACGTTCGATGTGATGATAGGTTTACCCTCCTAGCCTTCCTCTATTCTCGATAGTCGGGATGGTTTGACTAGTGTAAATGGGTTACTCCCGTCTCTGTGAATGATCACCTCCTGATGGTTCCATTCAAATTTCATGGTTTGGTGTAGTGTGGAAGCCACAACCCCAGCAGTATGTATCTATGGTCGGCCCAACAGAAAATTGTATGAAGCTGATATGTCAAGCCCTTGGAATTCAATGTCGAACCAAGTTGGCCCCATCTGCAGACAAAGATTAATCTCCCCAATTATAGCCCTTTGAGACCCATCGAATGATTTTACCTTCATGCTTCCTGCCCGTATCCCATGGAAACCTTTGCCCAATCTTTTCAGAGTATCGAACGGACAAATATTGAGGCTTGAATCCCCATCAATCAAGACCCTGGCGATGAATTTGCCTTCAAATTGTACCGTGATATGCAATGCTCGATTGTGATTCAACCCTTCAGGCAATAGTTCATCCTCGTGGAAGATTATTTAATGACTTTCCAGCACCTGTCCTTCCATGTTGGCCATCTCTCCGCAGGTGATATTGTTGGGTACATAAGCTTCACTCAACACCTTCATCAAAGCGTTCTTGTGCGCCCTTGAATTTTGCAACAGTGATAGTATGGATATCTGAGCTGGGGTTTTGTTTAAATGATCGATGACAAAGTATTCCCTTGCTTGTACTTTCCTTCAAAGGTCATATGGCCCTGTTTCAATGACGAGTTGCTTGGTAGTGGCATCCTTACTTGGTCCTCCCCAGTGTTCAGGTGTATAGATTCTTCCAGTCCTAGTCATTTCGTGTGCAGCGTCGGATTTCTCTATTTTTGCCTTTCATTTTCGCGTAGCTTCGGCAATATAATCCCAGGTTATTGATTTTGAATTGATAGGAGGAGTGGTTAATACTGCCACTATGAAAGGTGTGTCCACTTCCACTTCAAATAGAACAAGAGTGGCTGGAGGTGGAGCTACCTTTACCTCAAATGGAACCGATGCAGCTACCTCAACCTCGATTGGTGATTGAGTCTATACTATGATAGGAGTAAGTGTGACTGCGGGTTTAAAGTCATTGCCTTCTCGAATAAGCCCGGTTGACCTATCAGGATCCCATTCCTTGTCCATCTCTATCACATGTATCCCACCACCGCTATGATCCGGGAGAGGATTATTGCAGATATTAGGTGCAGCTTTTTTCGCCTGTATGGCCTTGTTGTCAATCAGTGTCTGAATTTTGCATTTCAATGTTCGGCACTCATTAATGGTGTTCCCCTTCATATCGGAATGGTATGAACATGTTTTGTTTGGGTTGACCCATTGGGACGGATTTTCTACTACCACAGTGGGATTGGAGTGACATAACCAGTGGATTTCAACCTTTCATACAACTGGTCGATGGATTTAACAATAGCAGCGTATTGTCTGGGTGGTTTGCAGTCAAAATTGGGTCGTGGTCTTGGATAATTTTGGCGAGTTGGAGGTGACTAGAAATGAGATGGTTGGGAATTATAGGTTTGATAGACAGTGGCCGGTTGGGAATATTTGGGAGATGAAGGTTGATATGTAGGTGGAGGTGCTTGATATGTGGGTGGAGGTGTTTGATATATGGGTGGAGGCGTTTGATATGTGGGTGGAGGTGTTTGATATGTGAGTAGAGATTTTTGGCCCTGAGCCACCATTACTGCCCCAACGTCTTTCTTCTTTGATATGCCGTCTGATTGTAATGCCTTGTTTGTGGTCTGTAATGCCTCAACGTTTGTTACCATCCTACTTTTGATGCCTTCTTCGATCCTTTCCCCAAGTTTTATGATACTAGAGAATTTATTGTTTTCAATAACCATCAACCTCTCATAGTATTGCGGATCCTGTGCTCTAACAAAAAATTTGTTCATCTGTTCTTCGTCCAAAGATGGCCTGACTTTGGCTGCTTCTGACCTCCAACGGGTAGCATACTCGCAGAAAGTCTCATTGGGATTCTTCTTGAGGTTCTGAATGTAGAAAACATCTAGCGCGTTTTCTGTGTTGAACCTGAATCGGTCCATGAAATCAGATGCCATACTCATCCAGTTGGACCATTTCTTAGGATCCTGGCTGATGTACCAGGACAAAGCATCTCCCGTAAGACTCCTCATGAAAAGCTTCATCCAGATCTTTTTATCCTTTCTGACCCCGACGAGTTTGTCATAATAGGTCCTTAGATGAATCCTGAGATCACCTGTACCTTCAAACATCTCGAACTTGGGAGGTTTGTACCCCTCTAGTAGTTCTACATCTGGCTGTATGCATAGATCTTTATAGTTCAAACCTTTTATCACTTTGCCTCCTTCAACACCCTGAACTCGACTTGTAAACTTCTTGAGTTCCTCAACCATATTCTTGATGAGCAGATCCTTCTCAGTGGGTTCTGGTGTATAGGAAGTTGGTTGAGTAGAGTGAGGTACAATTTCCACATATATAGGGTTGTTTTGGTGAGTGCCAGGGACTTGGGTGTATTAATGGTCGCTGGTTGAGTTTGGAGGATCGGGAATGGGTTGTGGTGTGTTCTAGGGAGTGTGATATGTAGCGGTTGGTGAGTAATGGATTGGTTGATGATGGTATTGTGGCAGAGTTGGTATTGGTAAGGGATTGAGATTTTGAGGTGGAGTTGCATATTGATGTGGTGCGGGAAGGTTTTGCGGATGCTGGTTTGGTGTACTTTGGGGAGGCACTGGGTTTTTGGTGTTTTGTTGGTTGACATCAGGGACATTCAGGGTGAGGGATAGGTTTGCCAAGTTACGGACCTGCTCAAGTTCTCCCTGTAGCTCCAGTATCTTTTGTTCTAATCTTAAAACTAAATCATTTGGTGCTGGAGTACTCCATCCGTCTGAAGTTTCTGCATTTTTCACATTTTCCTTTCGAATACCACTTATGTCGTCCATTTTAACTTTCCCTTTGCTCTTTGTATTATTTGGAGGAGGAGGAGGAGGAGGAGGTGGAGGGCCTCTAGATCTGGTGTGATATACTGATGATGCCAGTATGTGTGAACCAACCTTAGGGGCTGGGAATAAAGAATAAAGAAAAACAAAAGGTAAACAAGTTAGTAAGGGTTCTCAAATGTTTGCAGTATTTAAACACATATTGTGGGAATGTAAATTCACGTTCTAATTTGGGAACCTCGTTATGCCAGAGGTAGGCCTAGCGATAAATAAATTTGGATAAACTCAGTGCCAATAATTGCCTCATTTCATTAATGTAAAAGTAAATGACCCAAAACGACACTAAATAAGATAATGTTGCTAATGGCACTTGGCCTTATTACATTTAAAAGGAAAGCAAGTAAATCTAATCTACTTGGTCCCAGAAGAACCCTTTCCAGACCGGATGTTGTTGTCGATTAACTCTCCCAGCTCGCGCAGGTTCAGCATTAGGAATGCTCTTGCCAAATGCCCTCCTTCGTTTTCTTCACTGTTCAGGCAGTTGGTGACCCTCTTCCTTATCTTCCCTTCCAATTCCATTAAACTGTACTCCAGATATTCCAGCTTTTGCTGTATTTAACAGCTCTCTCTTTCCACTCGTTAATCATTTCCATATCGGCCTTATGCTGCGCCATATGCTCAGCTTCAGACTCTTGAACTCTTTTGCGCAGCTTGTTGTATTTCACCTTTGCTTTGGCAAACGCATCTATGACCCTATTTCCTGGACCAACCCTTGGCTCTAAGATTCCTGATAGATTATCATCCAACCATGAGGGGTAAAAGAATGAATGGCCCGCATGATATCGGTCCAGCTCAATGGTATCCTTCTCTACAATAATTTTCAAAGTCCACATATGTTGTGCTTCATTTTTATATGGGATGGCGTCACCCTAGAAATCAGCTATGAAGTGACTCATTTTAGCAAACCATGATATGACTTGTCTCCTGCCTGCCTATCTCATAACCCTAAGAGGAGAATAAGGGTATATCCCTCTTAACCCAATCAACACCAAATATGGGACATCTCTGGATCTTATGATGAACTCATCGATGGGGAACCACTCGAACATCTACTAAACTGGTCCTCAGTCAACTTGTTGAAATATTGCACCCATCCTGCAACATCCTTAGGTTGAGTAAACATGTCTGGAATGTAAGTCATTCTCTTAGGGTGATGGAAGGCTATGTGGTCATTCCACGGCATTCGTGGAAAATCTTGAAGTATTGACCCCTTCGAAGATGTTCTAATAGCCAGACTTGTAATAGCAAATTGCAACCCTCAAAGAATTTGGATCCGTTCTGACAGCGTTCCAAAGCCCGGTACATATCCACAATAATCATAAGGACAATAGTATATGTCTACCCCTCGATGCTATCCATCAGAGCTTTGGCCACCATGGCCAGCCTAGTATGGATTCTATCCCCTTAGATTGGGAAACCAGCATGCCCAAGAAGCACATAATGAATGTGAGCACGTGATTTTTGCCCTATGAGAACTACTCCCAAAAAATTCAAAATAAAATGGTTTTGTGTTGTTTGTGATTTATTTGTATTTTTTTTTGTTTCGCATGTTTGTTTCTACCTTAAACAAGAAAAACAAAAAAAAAATATATGTGTTGCATGTGCATTTAGGATTTAGTTACGCATTTTGGAATTAATTAAACCATGTCCTATTTTAAAGAATGAAAATCACAAAAATATGAATTTTGGTAACTTTGTCATTTCATTGTTTAATTGCGTGATTTTATCTTAATCAATATTTGATTTTGTGTGTTAATTATTGTTAAGGATTAATTAATTTCTTTTTAAATAAGCTTGATTTTACAAATTAATTTAGGAATTAAAAAGAAAGTAAAAGGGAAAAGAGGAAACAAGATAGGAGGGGTAAAAAAAATTTCGGATTGGGCCAGTTTTAAAAGGAAAAATCCAGGCCCAGTGTCACCCCAAGTCAGCCCAATACCCGCCCAATCCAACCCGTCTCCAGCCTCAACCAAACGACGATGTTTCAGGCGTTTCAATCTGGACCGTTGATCTCAGCTGATCAAACGGTCCCAAAGCTTTGACCAAACCCGACCCCCGACCCGTCACTCCAATACCCGGACCGCCCCAGTACTACTCCAAACGATACCGTTTGAGTTAAGTGAACTGATCTGGACCTTCGATCTCTCTTGATCGAACGACCAAGATCAAACCACCCCTGCACTATATAAATGAAACCTCATACCCAGCCACCCAGTCCAAACCCATGTTCATCATCGTCTCTCAGAGACGAAGCCCCTCCCCCCAAACCCTAGCCGCCATGGCATTCCTTCGCCTGAAACCCAACAGAAACGACGCCGCCGGCCACCAAAATAACACCCCTGCACCTCCTAACCACCCCAATCCAAATTCAGTACCCGTTTGCTTCGAATCATCCTCAAACTTCTCGAATCTTCATTTGAAGATTCGAGCAAAACCTGGACCTATCCCAATCCGCCCTGAACTCACACCCTGGTAGCCCTTGACTTCCCTTATGACCAAACCCCCGTTGGTTTGCTTCGAATCTGGCTAGAAACACTCGAACCCCAAATCGAAACGTAAGAACCCTAGAAAAACCAAAACTGGTTTATGTCCGAAGCTTAAGAGGTTTTGGGTGTTTAACTGACCTTAGTCGAAGTGTTCTCAGTTGAGAACACTCGATTAAGGTCCGTTTGACCTAAAAAAAATTCAAGTTTGAGTCGATTCAAGTCCGTCTTTTCTCCGTTCCATTCAAGGTATTTTTCCTTTTTTCTTTTATTCTATTTTTGATGTTTTAAATGTCTGTTTATTTGTTTAGTATTGTTATATTAATTTTTCAATTTTTGTCGATTGTTCTGTTCTTCTCCCTCGGACCTTTTTATTTGGTCAAATTTGTTTATGTTCGTTGTTGTGTATAATTATAGGATGTGTAATCGATTCGAATAAGTTCGTCGATTAGTTAAGTTTTATTATAAATCCCTGTTTCTTGTCAATGCTGTTTGAATTGCTTGATTATTTATTTCTGATTGATTGCTGTCAATTGTTGTAGGCAATCGGTTAATTAGTTTTCGTCGATTAATTCATTCTTGTTTGTAAACCAATAAGTTCGTCAAATGGTTGTTGTGTGTGCTTGATCTGTGGACACTTAGCTTCAGGGCATTGTCATTAGGCTGACAATGATCATGCATTCATGTTCATTTTGATTCAATTTTCAGTTTCAGTTTTAATGATTCTGTTGAGTTCTGTGTTGTGATTTAAATTCAGTTCATTGGTTTCAGTTGGAACTCAACCCTAGTCATTTAGTTGTCAGGAGAATTGGTTATAGCTGTTAGTCAGGTTTAGTTTTAAATCATTGTTAGCTTGAACAGATTTTAGAGTTAAAAGGTTTTAATACGGATGAATAGCTTGTATTAGGGGCAGTAATATTAAGGGGTTTCAGCGGTGATTTGGGAATGGAACAGTTAGGGTAATATTTTAGTGTTAGTGACTTGTTAGTGGGGTATTAAATGTCCTTAAATTAATAAGGTAATGAGGAACAAGAGGGAATGGGGGCTGAAAATAAGGAAAAGCTTTCCTTAGTGGGTTTTAAGTGGAAAAATGCAGATTTTTAGTGGGGAAAGGGGTCGGGCAGTTAAGTTGGAAAGAGAGGGCAGGTCTGGATGGCTATAAGAGAGGGGGATTAGGACTGAAAGAGGAGGATTTGATTTTTGGAGAGCTTGGGGGACCTAAAAAAGAATAGCTATTGTTTTTCATTGCCTCATTTAGGATCTGAAATAGTTAGAACTTTCTTCCTTTTACTTCTGCTCTATACTTGGGGAGGTTGATAGCTGCTGGTTATTTGTTGTTGCACTGCTGTTGCAACTTCTGTTTGTTACTACTGCTGCTGCTGACCCTCTTCTTCCTCTTCTTGTATTGTCAATACCAGGTACACATTCTAAAAACCTGTGTCGAAGTAAGCTCGCATTTGAAGTTGAAGTTGAGATGAAATGGAAGTTTAGCTGTCAGTTATATTTGACATGACTGTATAAATAAACTGAAATTGTTTCTTTATTTCCTAGATTATCACTCGATATGTCTTGAATGTATATAAGCATATAATCTCGAGTAGTGGATGTATTTAGTTTTATGTTAGGTTAATAGGATAGTTAGATTAATTCCTGAGTCTTATTTTTTTTCTTTTTTGGAAATAGTCCATTTTGGTAATTTCAGTAGTAGTAATTTCAGTTTTAACTTCGTTAATAGGACTGTTTATTTACTACATCATGGCATGTTAAAATTGGCCCATAAAGAGTGTTGTGGTTATTTTGTTCAAGTTGCTCCAAGTAGAACGACGTGCTGCTTTCACTATAAAGTCAGGATACTTACCTAATGACATGCAAAAATGAATAAGTAAATGGTTGACGTCAGGGGCTCGATCCCTCGATCTTTCCTACGCAGCTTAGCACGCCCCATTCGGTTTTAGGCTAGCCTCAAGGCCCACCTGTTGTTGTTCGTTCACAAGTAGAATGAGTTGGCCCATTTAATTTGGGCCTGATTTAAAAGTCTCAGTAAATAATTAACACAATATAAGTTTGGGGCTTTGAGTTAGGTAGCGGGTTCAAATTAAAAGGTCCGTTCTTCGGTTTGGACTCGAACTTGAACTCGATGCCCGCTTTTATAATATTAATTAATTAGGACTTGTTTTTTTACTTTAGAGATAATAAAAATAGCAAATTATAGTTGCTTTAGGCTTATTTTTTTTTTAAAATAATGAATGAGACGAGCCTCGACAAACAAGAATACACAAACTGCGGGGTCCTCAACGGACAGTTATTTCAAATGCTTAGATTTTGAGACAAGCTGCATAGCGAACTTTACGACTTTTCTCAAAATAACAACGTGTTTGTCTTTAGGCGCGTATTTAATAAAGTTATCTTCCTAAACTCGGGTGCACATTTATGTGACCCAAAACCAAATCTCAACGAGGTTGGAACGAATCGAAAGTTGCGGGTACATTTATGTGGCGCAATTCGAGATGCATTCTCACGACGTTGCAATTCTTTGAATAAATAATAACAAAAGCGGTGAACAGTTAAATTTGCACATAGGTTCATAATTGTATAAAAATCAGATAATTAAGCCGAATATGACAGTAGAGCCACTGTGCTAGAACCACGAAACTCGGGAATGCCTAACACCTTCTCCCGGATTAACAGAATTCCTTATCCGAATTTCTGGTGCGCAGACTGTTAAACAGAGTCATTCTTTTACTCGATTCGGGATTCAACCGGTGACTTGGGACACCACAAATCTCCCAAGTGGCGACTCTGAATCTTTTAATAAAATCCCGTTTCGATTGTCCTTTAATTGGAAAAACTCCCCATACGCCCCTTTGCGGGGTGTAGGTGAAAAAGGAGGTGTGACAGCTCTGGCGACTCCGCTGGGGAACGAACCCAGAATCTCTGGTTCAGGGTTCAGAATTCGAGCTTAGATGAATTGTTATATTTGGCTTTATTTATCATCTGATTTTATTACATGTTTTGTCTTAATGTGCTAAAATGTTGCTTTTTACCGCTTTGATATTATCTGAACTGTATATATAAACTGCTACGAAATCCCTCTCTTCTCTCTATTGAGGAGTGCACGCTGGTCGTGACTTCTTTCTGTTAGTGTCATATCCCAAAATAGAATGAGGATTCAGAGGAGTTGCAAAACCGTTTGATCTTTTGGTTACCGGTACGCAGTTCCCATCCTCGGCTCGAGTTGTCCGCTCGGGTAAGCCAGGTCTAGAACAAACACCCAGGATAAACCTAGTATAACAAAACCTCATGCCGGATCCCTAGTAGGAAAGCTTTTGCATCATGTGCACTTGACTTAGGGGACTCAACACAGGGGTTGGGTCCGTCTAGGACAAGCGACCTGAAATGAAAAGACCATCCTGCTGCATCCTATTTGTTTTATGTATTTATTTGCCGCAGACTTGCATGCTGACCGGCTTCTGAAAATACTGGAAAGAGGAAATAAAAAAGAGAAAAAGAGAAAAAAAATGAAAAATGTTTTTTTAGCGTAATTTGTTTAAAGAAGTTTCGTTTTCAAAATTAGGTTATTTTCGTTGCCCGAGCTACGCCAGTTTGATTCTCATAGGATGTGAGATACGTAGGCAGCCCTCATCGGATCCAACCTCCTCTTTTGCAAAAATAGCCAAAAAAAATGTCATATTTTTTAATCTTTCGTCATAAATAAGTCGGGTGATTCCATTCTTGTAAAAATAGCCGAATGTCTCTAAAAAAACGCCGGAAGGCTGTTTTTGCGAAAATAGCCACTTTAGGTCATTTTCAAGGTTTTGTCCGGTTGGTAAAACATAGCCTTTAAATCTTCTTTAAAGTGCTGAAAGGCCGTATTGACAAGACCGGAGTTTTATTTAAATGTGTGTCAATTTTAGTTTATTCTTTCTTTGAGTCCAATAAGTGTTAATCACCCCAAACAAACATACAGAATGAGCCCGGGTCCAAGTTTGCCGGTAACAGTTAGGAGCAAGATCCCTTTGGAGTTACGCTTGTGGTAGGAGGATTTGGAAAAGTTAGAGCGAGATAAGATCAAACTACATCTGGGAGGTCTCGCCAGTTTGTTGAATGTCAGACCCAGATGTGACATCATAAAGGCTTTGGTTACATTTTGGGACCCGACCCACAATGTATTCCACTTCTCGGATTTTGAACTCACCCCAACCTTAGAAGAGGTAGCAGATTATATGGACATTACTGAGGAGCTAAGGCACAAATATCTGATTGCTCCAAGAGCCGTCAATTCGCACAAGTTCATGGATCTATTGAAGATAAGCAAGGGAGTCTTGTACTCTGAGTTGGATAGAAGTTTTTCTACTCTGCAGTTCATATACCAGAGGTATGGGCATATAGGAGGGTTCGAGGATCTGGAAAGGGGGATTTGCAGCAGAGGGAATCGGATAAAATGGGATGAACATAGGCGGTTCGCCTTCATGGTAGCATTCTTGGGCATTGTGGTGTTTCCTCGGAAAGACAGAAATATTGATTTAAAGGTGGCTGGAGTCGTCAAGGTCCTGATTACCAACAACAAAAGCATGATTGCCCCTATGATAGTGTCCGAGATATACCGAGCTCTCACAGCCTGTAAAGCCGGGGTAGAATTTTTCGAAGGATGCAATTTATTATTGCGGATGTGGATGATCGAGCACCTGTGTCATCATCCTCAGTATATGGGCTATAGATCTACAAGCGAAGGTTGCATTGAAGGATATAACATGAGAGTTTCAGGGCTCAAATTGCCAGAAGGGTCTGAAGACTGGGTATCTTGCCTTCGCGCCATTACTGCAGCACAAATAGGGTGGACATTGGGTTGGCTTCCTGTTGAAGAAACTGTGTACATGCACGCCACGGGTCCTTACTTCCTCTTAATGGGACTCCAAGGCATTCAGCCTTATGCGCCTTACCGGGTGATGAGATAGTTAGGGAGGTGTCAGGTGGTACACCCAGATGAAGATCTCAGTGTTTATGCAATCGAGGTTGGCACCAACGACCAATTTCATGAAGAAACCGTTCGTTCTATATGGAATTAATGCTAGTATTTAACGGTAAACACTCGAGTGCACGACCTATCCAGAGGCGAAGTCTCACCTGCTTATATCGCCTGGTACAGGAAGAGAGACGTTGTATGGGACGAGCCAAAACGGCCAACCAAAAAACCTCACATTCAAGAATTCGTTGAGGCGTCACAAGAACCGTGGGACTGGTTGGCCAAAGAGCGCGAATACCGGGCCGAAGTAGGCAAGCTGAAACAACAGATCAAGGATCTGAAATTTTAGAACAAGGTGCAAGTTGCTGCCGATGAAGGAGAGAAGAACAAGTTAGCCCAAGCAAATGAGGCTCTCAAGGCTCAGATCCGACAAATGAGGATAGATGCTGACAATCAGCAAAGGAGTTGGTCGGATGAAAGATTGATTAACGGACTAAAGAAGAAAATCGGTGAGTGCCGGGATGATTTGAAAAAATCTGAGGGTACCATATCACAACTCTAGGTACAATGGGCAAAGAGAACGAAAGAGCGCACACAGTACCTACAGCAGGCAAGGAAAGATTATGAAAAGACCATTGTCAGTCTAAAAGGGAAAATGACCACCCTCAAGGACAAGGTAGCTAAGCAAGCTGAAGCTTATGAAATCAAAAGTGGACACTGTTACGATTACTGGCTCGAATGGAAGATGAAATACGGCAGCTGCAAAGGCAGCATCTCCAGGATTCTCAGGTTTTGGGGGGCTGTAGGGATCAGATAAGGTGCCTGCTCATATAAAAAGGTCGAACCAGGAACAAGATTGGGACTATTGCCCATGCCATCATTAGGAGATGCCGAATGTGCGAAGATATGACCCGCACTACCTTCATGTCAACAGTAATGATTTTCGTCAAGT
This sequence comes from Nicotiana tabacum, assembly GCF_000715075.1. Lineage (NCBI taxonomy): Eukaryota > Viridiplantae > Streptophyta > Magnoliopsida > Solanales > Solanaceae > Nicotiana > Nicotiana tabacum. The sequence continues at coordinate 63,549,826 of NC_134080.1, read as the reverse complement.
GGACAATGTACGAACTGGAGCAACTTGAAAGGGATCTCGCAAGTAAGCCCGCGGCAAGGCCGAACGATTCCTCGCGGACACCAACTTTTGGAGCTTTAATGTATTCATAGTTCGAGTCAGTGTTTTTGTTTTTAGAGTCTGTTGTCTGTCTGTATATTCTCTTTTGCATCAAAAAGTGTCAGTAGTTTTTTTTAGTCCATAATTGGTTTTACTTTGGGTTTGTTCTCCTTTCCAAAAATGTTTAGTTTGTATTATAATGTTTCAGTAAAGAAAATGGAAAATTCCCAAAATTTGCTTTCGCATTTATGTGTCAGAACTACGAACGGTCTGATTCATGCGGGGACATGATACGTAGGCTATCCACATAAGATTCGACCACCACTAAAAGAGAAAATTTTGAAGGCACTTAAAAGAAGTCAGAATGACGCATGCAGTCAAAACAAAGACATGATAGAAATGGTTAAACTGCTTAGGAACATTGCATCCCCAACGTGAAATTGCAATATGTGTTAAACTCTAACGCTAACAAGTTTGTTGTTGATCCAGAGATTTCGAAACAGTTAGCTCGTTAGAACGTTCTGGCAGATTACCATTACCCCACAAAATCTAAAGGGCCCATTCCGGAAAGTATGTCTGGTTCGGACAAAAGTGCTGAGAAGGAAAAGACGGAGATGCAAATGATGAAGGAGGAAGTAGACAGGTTGAGACAAGAGATAGCTGGGATGCACCTAGCCTGGGTTAGGGGACAAACATCACCAATACCTCCCCCTACTCCTGCCCTCTCACCGGCTCGGACTCCGGAACACCCTCCCACTGGTCCATCAACATGCTTCCCCATTGCCCAATACTATCAAGGGGAAACTTCCTATAATCCCCAAGCTCCACCACCCAAACAAAACCCTCCACCACCAACTGTTCCTATTTTTATGGCACCTCCACCCGCCACATTGCAAAAATCATCCGATGAACCAGTGTTTCAGGTTCACGACAACCAATACTATCCTCCCGAAATCACCTTCAAAGCACCCGAGCCATACACTTACACCCCTCACCTTCAGCTCCCGGCGGAAATTGAGAGGCCGGCTAAGAATCTGGAGCAGGACGAAGTGCTTCGTAAAGTGAAAAGCCTAGAGCAGTACTTCAGGAATATGCATGGATTGGGCAGCCAAGTTAGTGTGGCCTATAAAGATGTGTGTCCCTTCCCTGATGTTCAATTGTCGGCAGGTTTTAAGATGCCAAAGTTTGATCTATATGAAGGACATGGTGATTCCATGGCACATCTACGAGGTTTTTGTAGTAAGATGAGAGGGGCAAGTGGAAAGGATGAGCTGCTGATAGGTTATTTTGGTCAAAGTTTAAGCGGGTCCGCACTGGAATGGTACACGAGGTAGGATCCTAGCAGGTGGTATACCTGGGACGATCTAGCACAAGCATTTGCAGGTCACTTGTAGTATAACCTTGAGATCATCCTTGACCGTCTCACACTATTGAAACTTGAGAAAAAGCCTGGAGAGAGCTTCAGGGAATTCGGATTCCGTTGGAGAGAACAAGCAGCAAAAGGCGATCCACCAATGAGAGAAGGTGAAATGGACTACTTCTTACAAACTTTGGAGCCAACTTACTTTGGTCACCCGGTGACGTCAGTTGGTAAATCTTTCAACGAAGTAGTAAAAATGGGCGGTATGTTGAATAGGGACTCAGGTCCAACAAGATAATGAGCTATTCGACAATCAAGGCCACAACTCAGGCTATCCAAAGGGGCACGGGAGGTGCGCTCGGAAAAAAGAAGAGAGAGGAGGTCGCAACAGTTGAAGCAGGTACTTGGTCCAGATCCAGAGGTCCTTCCCCTCACTACCAACCCAGACCCCGTCACCCAAATTACCCACATACTCCATACGACCCTCCATAGCCCTATTATCCACCACAAGAGCCACATTTCTCCGTCCATCATGCACAAACTTACACCCAGCCTCCGACTCGCCCACAATGGCGTGCGCCGTTTCCCCAGAATACATATCCACCTCCACAAAACACATACCCACCTCCGCAAAGCGCATATCCACCACCAAGGGCCTACAGGAATCCTTCAGGGCCAGGCTTTCACGGAAATTAGGCTTTCAGGAATGAAAGGGTGCACATGCAGAGAACATTCACTCCGCTGGGATAAACCTATACTACTCTGTTCCACAAATTGAGGCAATTAGGCCTATTGAGTCCTGTTGAGCCCAAATTGCCAAATCCCCTTCCCAAAATTCTGGACCACTCGGTAAGCTGTGAATATTGTTCGGGGGCTCCAGGGCATGATACTGAGAAGTGTTGGAAGTTAAAGACTGTCGTACAAGATCTTATTGACAAAAATAGGATCGAGGTTCAGGAACCAGAGGCACCCAACATCAATAAGACCCCGTTGCCGGTGCACCATGAGGCTCACATGATCGAACTAATGCACGAAGGAGGGGAGCCCAAGAAACCCTCACAAATGGTAATGATGATTCGTGCCAGTCCAAACAAAAAACCAACCAGTGGAAAGGCAGTGGTACAGTTGGGAAGGGTAGATGACAAGCCAGTTGTGGTAATGGGGAAGAAGCCAGAGCTGGTCAAGGTAGTGCTGCCAGGAGTACCAAACACACCAGTGTTGGTTGTGAAGGGGGGCCGCATAGAACCAGTTGTTATCATGCCAGTAATGCAGTTGCCGATACCAAGTGAGAAAGTTGTGCCCTGGAGCTACAGTCAAGTGACAGTGATGCACAAGGGGAAGGAGGTTGTGGAAGAAGTATGCGAGGCCCAGGGGTTAACTCGTTCGGGAAGGTGTTTTGTTCCCGCAGAATTGAGAAGGGCCAATCCTATAACAATAAAGAAGCCAGTGATGGAGGAAGAAGCAGAGGAGTTTTTGAAGAAGATGAAGGCACATGACTACTCCATTGTAGAGCAGTTGAGGAAGACCCCGGCCCAGATTTCGTTGCTAACCTTATTGATCCATTCAAGCGATCATTGTCGGGCATTAATGAAGATTCTAAACGAAGCCCATGTTCTATACAAGCTCTCAGTGAACCATTTGGAGAAACTAACGCACAAAATCTTCGAGGTAAACCGAGTGACATTTTCTGACGATGAGTTGCCAGTAGAGGGTACAAAACACAACAAAGCACTCTATTTGACTGCGAAATGCGAAGCCTCAGTGGTCACTCGAGTACTGATTGATAATGGGTCCAATGCCAATATCTGTCCTTTGGTCACTCTAAACAAACTGAAAGTTGATGATGATAGGATTCACAAGGACAGCGTCTGCATCCGAGGTTTTGATGGGGGTGGTACTGACACAGTGGATGATATCATACTGGAATTGACAATTGTTCCGGTCGAGTTCACCATGGAATTTCAAGTGATAGACGTAGCGGTGTCGTATAATCTTCTGTTGGGGCGACCCTGTATCTACGCAGCCAATGCAGTGCCTTCTACACTGCATCAGATGGTCAAATTTGAATGGGATAGACAAGAGATTGTGGTACACGGGGATGACGGTACAGGCGTCGTTAGTGATGCCATTATGCCCTTCATAGAAACCGACGATGACAAGGGCTCATGGGTTTATCAGGTTTTTGGCGCAGTCTCAGTAGATAAAATTCCTGAGGGCGGGGGCCTTCCACTTCCCAGAATCGCAGCTGCGACCTTCATGATAGCCTCGGAAATGTTAAACAGTGGGTTTGTACCAGGAAAAGGTTTGGGGGTTGATCTGCAGGGTATTGTCCAGCCAGTTTCCTTGCCCAAGAACCTGGATACTTTTGGGCTAGGATTCAAGCCTACCACAGCGGATGTAAAGCGGACCCGCAAGTTGAAGAAAAGAGTTTGGGTCCTTCCCAAGCCAATCCCGCGCCTATCCAGATTATTTGTCAGAGCAGGTTTCAGAAAGTTGTCGGTCCCGGAAGTTCTCGGACCACTGATCGGGCCAGATGAAGATTTAAATGAGGGATTTGAAAGGCTGTTCGTTGATGCCAACATGATAGAAGATGGAGAAGGTTCCAGTAAGGTAGACATACAGTTTGTGGGGCCTAGGGCCAATGTCAACAATTGGACAGCTACTCCTCTTCCTACTCGGAGGGAGTCTTGGTAGTGGGCTCTGATTTTTCTTTCTTGTTTTTGGATTATTCCAGGGTTGTAATCCAGATTTTATTTTTATTTTTATTGTGTTCATCAAAGTGTGAAAACTTGTTATCCCGTAATTCAATAAAATGAAAAGTTTCTTCTTCATTCCTTATTTATTTTTTTTTAATTTTGTTTTCTTCTTTTATTTTTCTGTACAGTTCTCTTTATACTGGTCTTAATGACATGGCGTGCATAAGGAATCCTCAGCCCAGTCTTAGAAATCAATCTGATCCCGAAATGATAGTTCAAGAAGTAGATTGTGGTTACGAATCAGAATATGATGATGAGGATGAATCCTTCGAAGAAATTAGTAAGGAGTTAATTCACTTCGAAGAAAAACCCAAACCCAACTTAAATGACACAGAAGCCATCAATTTAGGGGATGCAGATGATATCCGGGAAACTAAAATAAGCATCCACATTGCACCAAATATCAGGGAAGAACTAATCAAAGCACTTATTGAGTTCAAAGATGTTTTTGCATGGTCATATGATGACATGCCAGGGTTAAGCACCGATTTAGTAGTTCATAAATTGCCCACTGACCCGACATGCCCTCCCGTCAAGCAGAAATTGAGGAAGTTATTGCTACCGATAATTGTGCCGGACGTGAGATCGGGTCTTTTGTGGACTGCTATGCTGGGTATCATCAGATTCTGATGGATGAAGAAGACGCGGAAAAGACGGCTTTCATTACGCCGTGGGGGACTTATTGCTACCGGGCAATACCATTTGGTTTGAAGAACGCTGGGGCAACGTACATGAGAGCAATGACTACTGTGTTTCATGACATGATACACAAAGAGATTGAGGTATACGTGGACGATGTGATCATAAAATCCAAGCATCAGGAAGACCACGTAGCAGACCTAAGGAAGTATTTCCAAATACTTCGAAAGTACGATATTAAGCTCAACCCAGCCAAATGTGCATTTTGTGTTCCATCTGGAAAGTTGTTGGGATTCATCGTCAGTAGGTGAGGCATTGAGTTGGACCCGTCAAAGATCAAATCCATCCAAGATTTTCCACCGCCGAAGAACAAGACAGAAGTAATGAGTCTGTTGGGAAGGTTGAATTATATCAGCAGATTTATTGCTTAACTCACAGCAACTTGTGAACCCATTTTTCGGCTCCTGAAGAAAGATGCTGCGGTAGAATAGACGGCAGAATGTCAGGAAGCATTTGACCAAATCAAAGGATATTTATCAAATCCACCTGTGTTGGTTCCACCTGAGCCGGGAAGACCGTTAATTCTTTATCTAACGGTCCTGGAGAACTCGTTTGGCTGCATATTAGGGCAACACGACATTACAGGAAGGAAGGAGCAAGCCATCTATTATCTCAGCAAGAAGTTTACAGGCTATGAGGTTAAGTACACTCAACTCGAGAGGACATGTTGCGCCCTAACTTGGGTGGCCCAAAAATTGAAGCATTATATGTCATCATATACTACTTATCTCATTTCACGCTTGGATCCACTGAAGTATATTTTCCAGAAGCCTATGCCCACAGGGAGGTTAGCGAAATGGCAAATATTTCTCACGGAGTTCGACATTGTCTATGTGACGAGGATGGCTATGAAGGCCCAAGCATTGGCTGATCACTTGGCCGAGAATCCTATCGATGAAGAATACGAGCCCTTGAGGACGTATTTTCCTAATGAAGAAGTAATGCATGTAGATGAGTTGGAATTATCTGAGGAACCAGGTTGGAAGCTCTTCTTTGATGGAACCGCAAATGCGAAATGAGTTGGAATAGGAGCGGTACTTATTTCTGAAACAGGACATCATTATCCTGTTACGGCTCAGCTATGTTTCTATTGTACCAACAACATGTCTGAGTATGAGGCATGCATTCTGGGCTTACGGTTAGCTGTAGACATAGATGTCTAGGACGTCTTGGTCTTGGGAGACTCGGACCTCCTGGTGCATCAGATTCAGGGTGAATGGGAAATAAGGGATTTAAAGATCATACCATATAGACAATGTTTGCACGATCTGAGCAAGCGATTTCGATCAGTGGAGTTCAGACACATACCAAGAGTTCATAATGAGGTTGCCGATACTTTGGCCACTTTGGCATTGATGTTTCATCACCCAGACAAAATTCATGTTGACCCATTGCATATTCAGGTTCATGATCAGCATGTTTATTGCAACATGATAGAGGAAGAAATGGATGGCGAACCATGGTTTTATGATGTCAAGGAATACCTAAGGATGGGGATATACCTGGAACAGGCCACCAGAGATCAAAAGAGAGCCATTCGGCGATTGGCAAATGGATTATTCCTCAGTGGAGGAGTGTTGTACAAAAGAACCCCAAATTTGGGATTACTGAGATGTATAGATGCTAGTCAAGCCACGACAGTTATGACAGAGGTACATGCTGGAGTTTGTGGGCCACATATGAGCGGATATATGTTGGCGAAGAAGATTCTTCGAGCATGGTACTATTGGCTCACTATGGAGCATGATTGTATCAATTGCGTACGAAAATGCCATCAGTGTCAGATACGCGGAGATTTGATTCATTCTGCACCGATAGAATTGCATACAATGTCAGCACCATGGCCATTTGTTGCTTGGGGCATGGATGTCATTGGACCTATTGAGCCGGCAGCTACCAACGGTCATAGGTTTACTCTTGTGACCTTCGATTGTTTCACTAAGTGGGTTGAAGCTAAAACTTTCAAGTCGGTAACCAAGAAGGCAGTGGTAGAGTTTGTTCATTCCCATATCATCTGTAGATTTGGGATCCCAAAAGTGATCATCACGGACAATGGTGCTAATCTTAACAGCGGTTTGATGAAAGAGGTATGTCAATAGTTCAAGATTACACACCTCAATTCCACACCATATTGCCCCAAGGCGAATGGAGCGGTCGAGGCGGCCAACAAAAACATAAAGAAGATACTGAGGAAGATGATAGAAGGATCCAGACAATGGCATGAGAAATTACCATTTGCATTGTTGGGTTATCGCACTACTGTTCGTACTTCAGTAGGGGCAACTCCTTATTTGTTGGTATATGGAACTGAAGCATTAATACCGGCGGAAGTTGAAATTCCATCCCTTTGGATTGTCGCTGAAGCTGAGATTGATGATGACGAGTGGGTCAAAACCCATTTGGAGCAGTTGAACTTGATTGATGAAAAAAGATTGGCAGCTGTGTATCATGGCCAGTTATATCAAAAGAGAATGGCAAGATCATGCAACAAAAAGGTGCGTCCCCGGAAGTTTGAAGTGGGCCAGGAAGTGCTGAAACGCATCCTCCCACATCAGGCTGAGACGAAGGGAAAGTTCGCCCCGAATTGGCATGGGCAAGTTCGCCCCGAATTGGCAAGAGCCATTCATTGTAACCAGAGTGTTGTCCAATGGCGCTTTATGTTTAACAGATATCGAAGGGAAATGCGTCGACATGGCTATCAATTCTGATGCAGTTAAGAGATATTATGCATGATTTATTTTAATTGTAATTGTTGTTTGTTTATACTTGTCATTTATCGGAGAATGAAATGACGGAGGCAATTCTTTATTCCATCCAAACACTTTAACCTTTGATTTCCCTTTAGAGCCTTATTTATTCTTTCATACCCCTTTTTTGGAATCAATAATGAAAGTGAAAGAAAAATAGAAGAAAAAATAACGATAATAAAGATAAAAGAAAAGTCATAAGAAAAACAAAGGAATTGGGAACTACGTTTAACCTGATTCCTCAAAGAAGGATACGTAGGCGCCTCACGGCTCGGTCATAGTGTAACATAGTGTGCATAATGTAACATAGTGTAACAAAAAATAAAAAAATCCCCAAGCAAGAAAAACTGGGCAAAGGTTTGTGTTAGTAATTTTGGGAAGAAAGTTCGATTCCAAGAGTTGTAATGTTTTACCCATAAAAATGATTTTGAACCCTCTTGATACCCCTTTTCTTTAGCCATACACAAAAACACATATTGATGTCAAAAAAAGACCTCCCGATCAGCCTCCGAGAAGTGCCAAGTCATGCAAATGGAAGTCGGGAATAACACTCTGATCCCCAGCAGAAAAGAGGATCATAAGCTGGAAATGAATTGATAGCCGGAAGAATCCCCAGTAGAGAGAGTCATATCGGCAACACTCCAATCCCCAGCTGGAAAAATAAAATAAAATGAGAGAGTCTTATCGGTGGAAACCTCCACATGCACCATAAGGCAACGTAAGTTGAGAGAAATAAAATGAGAGAGTCTTATCGGTGAAAACCTTCACAGGCACCATAAGGCGACGGGAGTTGAGAGAAATGAGAGAGTCTTATTAGTTTAAACCCCTCGAAGGGCACTATGAGGCGACAAGACAAGATTGGCGGAAAGGATCCGCATTTGTCAAAGAGTTGAGTGTTTGTTTATCCCCAGCAGGATGAGGCCATCCGAAAGATTGATTGATACAAATAGACTGGGTTGATTAATCCGGAATGCACGACATGATCGTTGGGATCGGTTATATCATTCAGATAAGTTCTTTTCTTTCCTTTTCCCCAACATTTGTTCAGAAAGACTTCTTTTTTTTTCTATTTTCGAAGTCATCACTTTTTCATTTCTTGGTTTAAAGACTTTACCTCTCCAGCAATTTGTTTTGAAAAGGATTTTCAGAGCTTATTACTAGTTGCCAAGATTGTGAAAAAACACAATGTGAATAGGACTGGCCAAAGATAAGGCGACAAAGTGAAAAGAAGTTGGTCGCAAGACCAAATGATGAATGGGTCTAGATCCCAAGAGGACCAAATTTCTAGGGGAAGTTGGAGAAAAACGGAAAAGCAACAGTTAAAAGGTTATGAGGTTCCCCAGCAGATTTGCGAGATACAGGAACAACTCCGACAGATTCTCGACCAAGTTCCGCAATCAGCGGACAACACAGAGCGGGGAAGGAAGAGAAAAGAAAAATCATCCCCAACAGGAGTATCATCCTCAGCAAATAATATCATCCCCAGCGAGTTTTGTAATAAAATGCAAAGCAAGGAAAGGGAGAAGGAAAAAACCATCCTCGGCTGGGTTGGCACGACCACTCACCACGTTTTAAACTAACAAATTTTTCTTTGATTTGAATCAGGGAAAGGAAATATTATTGACAGCAGGAAGACATGGCCACAAAGGAGATTATCAAACCGGGGCAGAAAATTTTCTCTCATTGCAAAAATTTTCTTGAGATCAGATAGCCAGTTGGGGAAGAGGGAAGATAACACAAGTTTTGAAGGAAGTAAAATCCCCAGCAGTTTACGGGAGAGGGCAATACAAGTTTTAAGGAAAGCAATCTTGGGAGAAGCAAGATATCAAAGTTTTAAAGGTAGTGGCCTTTGAATCCGTATCATCCCCACCATTGTTAAAAGGAGGAGAGTAACTGGTCTTAAAGGAGGAAGATAATTCCCCAGCAGTGTTATTCCCGGCAGGTTTCAGGGAAGTGAAAGCACCAGCTTTAAGGAAGTAGTCTTTAAAGAAGGAAATAACATATTTGTGAATAAAATATCGGTGTTATCCCCAACAGTTTTCGGAGGAATAAAACACCAGTTTTGAGGGAAGCAGTTCTGAAAGAAGATGATTCAAGTTAAAGGAGTCAGGAGCCCGCCCGAAGAATGGAGGTGTTACATTTTAAGAAGTTGTTGAGTCAAGAGCCCGCCTGGAGAATGGAGGTGTTACATTTTAAGAACTTGTTGAGGTCAAGAGCCCGCCTGGAGAGTGGAGGTGTTACATTTTAAGAAGTTGTTGAGGTTAGGAGCCCGCCTGGAGAATGGAGGTGTTACATTTTAAGAAGTTGTTGAGGTCAGGAGTCCGTCTGAAGAATGGAGGTGTTACATTTTAAGAAGTTGTTGAAGTCAGGAGCCCGCCTGGAGAATGGAGGCTGAATTATTTTCAAGTGGTCGAAGTCAAGAGCCCGCCTGAAAAATGGAGGTGTTGTATTTTTAAGAAGTTGTTGAAGTCGGGAGCCCGTCTGGAGAATGGAGGCTGAATTATTTTCAAGTGGTCGAAGTCAGGAGCCCGCCTGGAGAATGGAGGTGTTGTATTTTTAAGAAGTTGTCGAAGTCAGGAGCCCACCTGGAGAATGGAGGTGTTGTATTTTTAAGAAGTTGTCGAAGTCAGGAGCCCGCCTAGAAAATGGAGGTGTTGTATTTTTAAGAATTTGTTGAAGTCAGGAGCACGCCTGGAGAATGGAGGTGCTACAGTTTAAGAAGTTGTTGAGGCCAGGAGCCCGCCTGGAGAATGGAGGCTGAATTATTTTTAAGTTGTTGTTGGAGTCAGGAGCCCGCCTGGAGAATGGAGGCTAATTTATTTTCAAAGTTGCTGATGAAGTCAGGAGCCCGCCTGGAAAATGGAGGCTGAATTATTTTCAAGTTGTTGTTGGAGTCAGGAGCCCGCTTGTAGAATGGAGGTTGTTAAATTTTATGTTGAAGGAGTCAGGAGCCCGCTTGTTAGAATAGAGGTTTTTATATTTGAAGTTGATGAAGTCAGGAACCCGCCTGCAGAATAGAGGAATACATTCCAAGAGCAAGTCAGAAGTCAGTAATGCGGAGGGTCACAACAAAAATACCCCCAGTACGAATCCCACTTCAGAAATCAGAAAGAAGACTACAAGAGCAAGTCGAAGATAGATAAGATTCTCTAATCATTAGTTTAGTCTAACTTTTGTTTTTTTTCTAGCAATTGTGTAATAAGGAGGTCAAAAAGCAGTGGTAACAGCATGCAACAGCAGTAACAGCAACATCGCAGTCCCAGGGTAGTCCCAGCTACCAAAACTTTCCGAACTACATTAACCTGATTCCCTTTTAGCCAGGGATATGTACGAAACCTTTGAAGCAAAGGTTCGGGTAAATCTTTCAAAAATTGCTTCACACGGAGTATTCCGACGGGCAAAAATCGCTCATATCCGCTCACTTTATCTTTGCACGAAAACTCTTTGTATTTTCGGACAAAGAGGGGCAGTTCTAAGCACGTGATTTTTTCCCTATGAGAACTACTCCCAAAAAATTCAAAATAAAATGGTTTTGTGTTGTTAGTGATTTATTTGTATTTGTTTTTGTTTGCGCATGTTTGTTTCTACCTTAAACAAGAAAAATAAAATAAAAATATATATGTTTCATGTGCATTTAAGATTTAATTACGTATTTTTGAATTAATTAAACCATGTCCTATTTTAAAGAATGTAAATCACAAAAATATGAATTTTGGTAACTTTGTCATTTCATTGTTTAATTGCATGATTTTATCTTAATCAATATTCGATTTTGTGTGTTAATTATTGTTAAGGATTAATTAATTTCTTTTTAAATAAGCTTGATTTTACAAATTAATTTAGGAATTTTGGTTTTAGGAATTAAAAAGAAAGTAAAAGGGAAAAGAGGAAACAAGATAGGAGGGGAAAAAAAATTTCGGATTGGGCCAGTTTTAAAAGGAAAAATCCAGGCCCAATGTAACCCCAAGTCAGCCCAATACCCACCCCAATCCAACCCGTCTCCAGCCTCAACCAAACGATGCCGTTTCAGGCGTTTCAATCTGGACCGTTGATCTCAGCTGATCAAACGGTCCCAAAGCTTTGACCAAACCCGACCCCCGACCCGTCACTCCAATACCCGGACCGCCCCAGTACTACTCCAAACGATACCGTTTTAGTTAAGTGAACTGATCTGGACCTTCGATCTCTCTTGATAGAACGGCCAAGATCAAACCACCCCCCCCCCCCCACTATATAAATGAAACCTCATACCCAGCCCCCCCCCAGTCCAAACCCCTGTTCATCATCGTCTCTCAGAGACGAAGCCCCTCCCCCCAAACCCTAGCCGCCATGGCATTCCTTCGCCTGAAACCCAACAGAAACGACGCCGCCGGCCACCAAAATAACACCCCTGAACCTCCTAACCACCCCCAATCCAAATCCAGTACCTGTTTGCTTCGAATCATCCTCAAACTTCTCGAATCTTCAAATGAAGATTCGAGCAAAACCTGGACCTACCCCAATCCGCCCTGAACTCACACCCTGACACCCCTTGACTTCCCTCATGACCAAACCCCCATTGGTTTGGTTTGAATCTGGCTAGAAACACTCGAACCCCAAATCGAAACGTAAGAACCCTAGAAAAAACAAAACTGGTTTCTGTCCGAAGCTTAAGAGGTTTTGGGTGTTTAACTGACCTTAGTCGAAGTGTTCTCAGTTGAGAACACTCGATTAAGGTCTGTTTGACCTCAAAAAAAAATTTAAGTTCAAGTTGATTCAAGTCCGTCTGTTCTCCGTTCCATTCAAGGTATTTTTCCTTTTTTCTTTTATTCTATTTTTGATGTTTTAAATGTCTGTTTATTTGTTTAGTATTGTTATATTAATTTTTCAATTTTTGTCGATTATTCTGTTCTTCTCCCTCGGACCTTTTTATTTGGTCAAATTTGTTTCTGTTTGTTGTTGTGTATAATTATAGGTTGTGTAATCGATTCGAATAAGTTCATCGATTAGTTAAGTTTTATTATAAATCCCTGTTTCTTGTCAATGCTGTTTGAATTGCCTGATTATTTATTTCTGATTGATTGCTGTCAATTGTTGTAGGCAATCAGTTAATTAGTTTTCGTCGATTAATTCGTTCTTGTTTGTAAACTAATAAGTTCGTCAAATGGTTGTTGTGTGTTCTTAATCTGTGGACACTTAGCTTCAGGGCATTGTCAATAGGCTGACAATGATCTTGCATTCATGTTCATTTTGATTCAATTTTCAGTTTCAGTTTTTATAATTTTGTTGAATTCTGTGTTGTGATTTAAATTCAATTCATTGGTTTCAATTGGAACTCAACCCTAGTCATTTAGTTGTCAGGAGAATTGGTTATAACTATTAGTCAGGTTTAGTTTTAAATCATTGTTAGCTTGAACAGATTTTAGAGTTTAAAGGTTTTAATACAGATGAATAGTTTGTATTAGGGGCAGTAATATTAAGGGGTTTTAGCGGTGATTTGGGAATGGAACAGTTAGGGTAATATTTTAGTGTTAGTGACTTGTTAGTGGGGTATTAAATGTCCTTAAATTAATAATGTAATGGGGAACAAGAGGGAATGGGGGCTGAAAATAAGGAAAAGCTTTCCTTAGTGGGTTTTAAGTGGAAAAATGCAGATTTTTAGTGGGGAAAGGGGTCAGGCAGTTAAGTTGGAAAGAGAGGGCAGGTCTGGATGGCTATAAGAGAGGGGGATTAGGACTGAAAGAGGAGGATTTGATTTTTTGAGAGCTTGGGGGACCTAAAAAAGAATAGCTACTGTTTTTCATTGCCTCATTTAGGATCTGAAATAGTTAGAACTTTCTTCCTTTTACTTCTGCTCTATACTTGGGGAGGTTGATAGTTGCTGGTTATTTGTTGTTGCACTGCTGTTGCAACTTATGTTTGTTACTACTGCTGCTGCTGACCCTCTTCTTCCTCTTCTTGTATTGTCAATACCAGGTACACATTCTAAAAACCTGTGTCGATGTAAGCTCGCATTTGAAGTTGAAGTTGAGATGAAATGGAAGTTCAGCTGTCAGTTATATTTGACATGACTGTATAAATAAACTGAAATTGTTTCTTTATTGCCTAGATTATCACTCGATATGTATTGAATGTATATGATCTCGAGTAGTGGATGTATTTAGTTTTATGTTAGGTTAATAGGATAGTTAGATTAATTCCTGAGTCTTATTTTTTTTCTTTTTTGGAAATAGTCCATTTTGGTAATTTCAGTTTTAACTTCGTTAATAGGACTGTTTATTTACTACATCATGGCATGTTAAAATTGGCCCATAAAGAGTGTTGTGGTTATTTTGTTCAAGTTGCTCCAAGTAGAACGACGTGCTGCTTTCACTATAAAGTCAGGATACTTACCTAATGACATGCAAAAATGAATAAGTAAATGCTTGACGTCAGGGGCTCGATCCCTCGATCTTTCCTACGCAGCTTAGCACGCCCCATTCGGTTTTAGGCTAGCCTCAAGGCCCACCTGTTGTTGTTCGTTCACAAGTAGAATGAGTTGGCCCATTTAATTTGGGCCTGATTTAAAAGTCTCAGTATATAATTAACACAATATAAGTTTGGGGCTTTGAGTTAGGTAGCGGGTTCAAATTAAAAGGTCCGTTCTTCGGTTTGGACTCGAACTTGTACTCAATGCCCGCTTTTATAATATTAATTAATTAGGACTTTTTTTTTTACTTTAGAGATAATAAAAATAGCAAATTATAGTTGCTTTAGGCTTATTTTTTTTAAAAATAATGAATGAGACGAGCCTCGACAAACAAGAATACACAAACTGCGGGGCCCTCAACGGACAGTTATTTCAAATGCTTAGATTTTGAGACAAGCCGCATAGTGAACTTTACGGCTTTTCTCAAAATAACAATGTGTTAGTCTTTAAGTGCGTATTTAATAATGTTATCTTCCTAAACTCGGGTGCACATTTATGTGACCCAAAACCAAATCTCAACGAGGTTGGAACTAATCGAAAATTGCGGGTACATTTATGTGGCGCAATTCGAGATGCATTCTCACGACGTTGCAATTCTTTGAATAAATAATAACAAAAGCGGTGAACAGTTAAAATTTGCACATAGGTTCATAATTGTATAAAGATCAGATAATTAAGCCGAATATGACAGTAGAGCGACCGTGTTAGAAACACGGAACTCGGGAATGCCTAACACCTTCTCCCGGGTTAACAGAATTCCTTATCCGAATTTCTAGTGCGCAAACTGTTAAACAGAGTCATTCTTTTCCTCGATTCGGGATTCAACCGGTGACTTGGGACACCACAAATCTCCCAAGTGGCGACTCTAAATCTTTAAATAAAATCTCGTTTCGATTGTCCTTTAATTGGAAAAACTCCCTCTACGCTCCTTTGCGGGCGTAGGTGAAAAAGGAGGTGTGACAATGAACATGAAGACCCTATGCTGAACTCAGCCTAGAGAGGTGATTGAGAATTCATCATAAAAAATACGGTAAGAGCTATTGCAACTGTATCTTTCATAGAGGAAGTCAAAAGGTACGTAGGAGTTTTTCAGGCATTCCAAATCATCATTTTTCTTCAGCCCATCATCTTAAGAAACCCTCTGGTGCTGCGATTTTCAGGTGCTAACAGACTAGGGCTATCCCAAGGAAACCCAGTAAATCCTCCTATTCTTTTAGGAGGGGAGTCATTTCTATATCCCCGAAATGGAACACAACCCTTTCCTTGTCCCAAAACAGAGTGGTGGACTCAATCAACATTTTGTGTGGTTGAAGATCCAATAGTGACGACAAATACCCTAAGACTCTTTTCACATGATTTTGGTCACTTAAGGGAAGATCCCTCTACCAATCCAGCAAAAGTGGGGGTATGCTACCAACCATACCGAATCTGGGGACTTCGTGCCTCATTTTCTGCAAAACAAGAGATAGTTAGGCCCCTTCCCCCTCCAGGTTCATCTATTTATACAGTAATGATTAGCAAATTGGCACTTATTTCTCCAAATTAATGCACACAATCGTGATTATGTTTGTTGGATTGTGGAAAACCTGATGGACTTTGGGACGAGGCTTGTCTTAAAGGGTTATTATGCGGACAACATATTAACCCGGCTAGGTTTGACCATAATGCATGTACAATTAACCAGAGTAAGGCTGCTATAGAGATCTAGACTGGGACCCTCAAGCGGACAACTTGAGGGGGAAAGGCACGGAACCATCGTAGTCACCGCTGATCGAGTAGTTTTACCACAAATATGCCTTTTTGAATTTAAAGGGTGATATATAGGAAGAGCGCAAACACTTATCAAGCGTTGTTATGGGATTGATTATGCATAAGTGGAATATGATGTTGACCATGATTTATGCAACCATAAATAGCATGGTGCCAAGTATTTGCACGTAAAAAATGATAAATGCAGTATTTAAATAATTGAAAGACAGTTACAGAAAAAGAAAACAATGAGACAAGTCAGTTTCAGGAAATAAAAGAAATCATAAATAAGTAGTTAAATCCAAATAAAAGGGGAAAGGGTACACTGGATAAAGCATGCTTAGACTAATTCACAAAAAATAAGTTCGTTATGGTAAGAGCCTAAAAATATCCCCAGCAGAGTCGCCATACTGTCACGCCCCCTTTTTTCCATTTTTGTAGGAAAGTCCGGGTTTCGACATTCATGGGGGGGAACAACTCGTTTCTTTTTGGGAATTGTGTATTTGAAGAGTCGCCAACTAACGAATTAAGGTACGTTAGGGCACCTAGAGCAATTAAGTCATGTAACCAATTTTGTATTACCAGAGATTAGGGTAAGGGCTCGAAATAACCTTGAAGGGAAGGTGTTAGGCTCCCCTCGCGGTCCACAACGGTAGGTCTCGGCCAAACGTAAATCATGTGAATTAGTCAATTAGCAAGTAAGCAGTTTTAGCACACATTTGCAAACAAAAGTAGTTTTCACAATCTAAATACATATAAGATCAAGGAAGTTAAGATGATCCAATGCACATATATGAAAGATGTTTAGATAGTTTAAACATATATAGGAATTGGGAAAGGGAAGTCCTAGGTTGATTAGCCTATATGATCAATCTGTGCAATACTCGGTAATCCTCCTCAACTAGAAGGGCTACACGTGACATTAGCTCACAGGTCATCATATCCTTTTACTACCCATTACCCCCAATGGTTATATAAGCGAGTTTGATTAATGACCTCTACGCGTGTTGTTACCCGTCCCATCCTTGTGGCCCCGGAGGAATTTAAGACCTCTAGACTTTGGCATTTCTAGACAATCCTAAAGTGTTTTAAAAGGGAAAAGTCTAGGCGACAACGAATAACATATAGGACTGTCACTTAAAGAAGCAGGTAAAAGGCTTATGTTTACCTCCATATATAAATAGGCAAATAAACATCACGTCTCAAATAGATGATTTTGAAGAAATTCAGAAAGCCTAAGAACATGATATCTAGATGAATATTACAAATACAGGATATGCAACGGTTGTTTTAAGGGAAGTGGCAGAATCCTAACCAGTTTGCCTACTGGTTTTGTAGCCTGTTAAGCCTGGATAATTTCACACATTAACAGAACTGGTTTCACAATTATTTAATGGCCTAAGGCTTGCTTAAGTGTGTATATGCAATCACGAATCTGGGGAATACTTAAACAGTGTGAAGTTCATTTATCCTATAAGCATGCTTATCTAAGTGATACACATTATAACAGGCGATTTACTAATTTGTGTTTAGAGACATGATACCTATGCATGAGTCTATTTTAAACCTTTCCATGGACAGCTATTGATTTAATCGAAATAGACGTGGTTCAAACAGATGCAAACAGAGTTCCTAAGAACATGGAATCTAATGTATACATGAATGACAGTTTTTATTAAGATTTTTTAATAGCATGATATCTATATGACAGTACTTGCGAAGAACCAGGAATTAAACATGCAACATGCTAAAGCAGTAAACGTGAAGGCCCTAAAAACCGGATATCTAATGCACAGGCTCAACACGGTTTAAATGAAAAGGAACACATCAATCCTAGAACATGGATTCTAATGTAGATTTGCAGAATATAAAGCCTATAGTATATTTTCTACCCAGTTTTACCCACAGTATCATACAATTGCCTCCCCTTTTAATAGTTACCCTAATATTTGTTTACAAATAATTATTACAAAATAGAATTGCATAAATTACACAGATGACATGTAAAGTAATACTATAGAGAGCTTGAAGCAGGCCCAAAATAAACCTGGGAGCGCCAGGCCTTCAATGTAGTCTCAAAAGCTCAGGAATCTCATAGCCACAAGTGTCTAGGTATGTCAGAGTTCCCTAAGGACCTCAAGGATCCCGGACAGTGCTCACACCAAGACTTTTCTCAAGTAGGGACTGGTTATGTGCAGTGTGGAAAAGCCAGCCCTGCTATGCTAGATTTCAGAGAGATCTCAAGGATTCCTAAGTAGTACACATACCAGAGGGGAAGAACTTAATAACCTAAGAGTAAGTGAGAGTGCTTGAAAAGACTTAGTGAAAACAATGTGGAGATAATTTCTTAGGAGTGAAAAAAGATTTTCTGGAATAGACTAGTTTTAGGAACATACTAGGAATGAAAGCCAGTTTTTAGAAGAATACAGATAACATTTTTGAAAAACAGTTCATAAGAGAGCAAAATTCAGTAGGCAGCCAGTCAATCATAGAAGGTTCAGATTCACAGGAACCTTAGCAGGCAGGTTTGGACATAAGGGTGAAAGGGATTGGGAACATATAGGAATCTCATTGAGGGTACATGAATAGGGGCAAGGAGGCATGTAGACAACATAGAACATTTAGGAGCTTCATAGTCTTAATAAATTAACCAAGATAGCAGGCAACTAAAACATGGAGCAAAGATGCATAAGACAGAGTCAGACATACAAGTAGGGTCATAGCATGATCACATAGCTAAAGGATTAATCATAAATCAACATATAGGCTGGTCAAGCATCAGACAAACATGTAAAGTGTAGACATTAAATAGGGCAGAATTTAGGCATGCTTAAACAAAGAAGTAAAATTCATAATAAACTAATGCAGGCATGAAACATATAGAGTTTAGGTTTCAATTTTAACTAGAGACATCCCAGTTGAGGAAAAAGAGTGTAAAATATAGAGCAAGTATTGTCTCACTATCTAGCCTTGGCTAGACCCACAATAGCACAAGTAACACAAGTAGCCAAGAAGGAGAAGAGTTTGAGTGTGTGTGTGTGTGTGTGTGTGTGTTATGAACTGATGTTCGTGTTTGTAGAATGAGAATGCACACATATATTTAGGAGTCGAATAGTATAGGTAAGTAAGCCAAGGTAGATTGTCATTGCAAAAATAAGGCAAGAAATAATCAAACAATCAATCAAGTAAAGTCAATCATGAACAAATTAGCAATAAAATCAGCTAGTACTACTTGATTTAAGGAAAATTGTATATGGAATCAATCAGTAATTAAGGGCTAGGTTAAATAAGGCAAGAACTAACTCCGAAATCAATTAGAAGTTGGTCCTAAAAATCAAAGCATAAAATCAGGCTAGTAGCACCAATTATTAATCGCACATAAGGTAAGAACATGTAAAATCTAATAAGGAAACACCGGTACTAAAGTAAAGCCAATTTCAAGCCTAATTTAGGTAAGTGACATTAATTAACAATTAGTCGACAGAGTTTAAGGCAAACAGGCAGAAATAGTAAAATGATCAGTTAAATAATCATAACTATAAGAAATTAGGTAGAAATACAGAAACATATAGTAAACAAAATAAATAAGGAAACCCTAATAGATACTCAGAGACGAAAACATTTAAAGGTTAAATATTTTGTAGAAAAATACGTTGAAATCAAGACCCTAATTCTAGGGTAAACCAAAATCAGTCAGGAATAATAATAATAATAGGGAAAGATCAGAAAATATCGCGGTGGAAGTACTGAAAATTTAAAGAAGAAATACCAAAATAAGCATGAAATCATTTCAGATCTAAGAAGATCTAAACAGATTAAACAAAAAATTAGACAAATTCATAAAATAAATAGAGGTTGAACCAAATCTGGTTTGAACCGGAGATTTGAAACCCTAAAAATACGAAGATATTTGTACTCACAGGTATTTGGATGAACATAGACGGAAATAGTCAAGACATGAAAGATTTTGAACCAGATCTGGCTCGAGCTTGGCCAAATTTGCTTTGCCATGTTAGGAAGCAACTAAATAGGGTCGTAGACGAGTAACCAGCGGTGAAGAGAGACCGATAATGTAAGGGAATCCATGGTTGATTCCATTTTGGGTCAGAATCAGAGGGGATAACAGGTGACGGCGCAAGGGTTAGAGAGGGGTGAGAGACGAGAGCATATGAGGGCGGCTGGTTTTGAAGAATGGGTAGGGTTAGGGTTTTTTTGATACCTTAAAAGGGGTCGGTTGATTTAGGGTCGTTGATCTTCTAAGATCAACGACCAAGATTAGATGTCTAGGTGGGGCGAGTTTAATTAGACGGGTATTTGGGTTTGGGTTTGGGTTGGACGGGTATGGGTAATTGGGCTAGGCTAGGTCTAAAATTGGGCATTTACTAAGGGCTAGATTTTAAATACCTAATTAATTTAGTAGAATAATTTTATAAAATAATATATAAATGATAAAAATATGATTTTTACTTGAAAATGCTTTAACACACTTACTTAATATTGTAAAAATATGAAAAGTCATTTTCTGTATAAATAATATAATTGTGCATGTATATAGGCTATTATTGCAAAAATATGCAATTCTAGCCTAAAAATGCAAATGTGATTATAAAAAATGCAATTAAAATATTTAAGCATTATATGGGCATAAATGATGAATTTAGATGATTAAATTATCATAAAAATAATATGATGACTAATTATTGTATATTTGTATAAATAAAAATACAGAAATAGATTGATTTAAGGCCTTTAAAATTATAGAAAAAATATAAAAATACTTGTGCATGTTTGTAGATATGTATACAATATTTTGAAAGTATGTATGCAGATTTAAATATATATAAAGGAAAAATTGAGTATCAACAATGGGTAACATTATTCTACGAACATTTATGGAATCCAAGCACATGGGCCTGGGGTGACCTTTAGGAACTTTCTGATTTGGGTTAGGTAATTGCTCTAATAGATAAATTATGAACCTTTGAGTATATATTGATTAGTTTGTACTACTTTTTACTAGTTTCGGGTTGCTCGGAATTATTTTGAGGATATTAGTGTGGTTTGAGGACAGAGAAGAGGACTTGGAAATAAGTAAGTCTCTTACCTAACCTTGTAAGAGGAAACTATCTCAATAGGTGCTTAAATTGTTATTTGTTAATAAGTTTGGGTGCTATGCACGAAGTAACAAGAGTCCGTACGTAGCTAAATTCATGTTTATGCCCGGGTAGACTTAGAACATTATCATGCAATACTTTTACTATTTGAACCCAACTTGTTAGTTTAATTTCTTGAATTTATAATTGAAATTTGATTAGGGATTATGCTAGGCCGAGCTTCGTTACTTTGAGTTTTGGCGGAATATTCGATTGCTGATAGAAAACTATGCTTCTTTGTGCGCCTATCCTGGTGTTGTAATTGTTTGACCCGTAGTCCAAAGAGTTTCTCTATTCTTGTAGATCGAGCCGAACTCCTTGGCATATATATATATATATATATATATATATATATATATATATATATATATATATATATATATATATATATATATATATATATATATATATATATAAGGATGCTTTTATGGATTGGGTCGTACGACCTCGGTAGTATATGTACACGATTATTATGGATCGGGCCGTACAACCTTGGCATAACTCATGCGTAATATCGCCAGGAGTCCGAATATATATATATATATATATATATATATATATATATATGTATATGTATTAGGATGTATCCATGGATCATGTCGTACGAGTTTGGTAGTATATGTACACAACTATATGGATCGGATCGTACGACCTCGGCATAACTTGTGCATAATATTGTTAGGAGTCCGAATATTCATGAGAATTCCTTTCTGACTTGATGTTTGGTATTTAGTTGATGGTTTTATTTGTTGAAATGGCATGTGATATTTGGGGATTTTAAAGAGACACTTTGTTAAAGGATCACGTTATTTGATGTTTCTTATTCCATTATTATTATTGTATTTCATGCCTATTTATAATTCTTGCACTTTATTAATTAACCACTAGTAAGTGTCGATGTTGACCACTCGTTACTACTTCTTCGAGGTTAGACTAGATACTTACTAGGTACGCATTGATTTACGTACTCATGCTACACTCTACACAAATTGTGCAGGTATTGAGGAAGGTACATCTAGTGACCGTTCAGGCTTGTCTAACAGCAATGTTGGGTTCCATCACAGCCTATAGCGGGAATTGGGTCGTGACACGAATGATGCGAGCTCATTTCAATGCATTATGTGAAAAATTAGCAAAGTTGAGTTTCAAGTTGAAAATCTTGAGTATTGAAATATGTTATTTTTGTGATTTGCGTTAGCGAGCGAGTTTGTATGATGTTATTACATTTGTTTGCATGTTTGCATTGGAGCTAGAGGGGCTCGAGTGAGTTTCAGATGTGTTATGGGATGTTTTGGACAACTGATACAACAACTGGTGTGTTAAGGTTGCAAGTCTCGCATTTACGAAGACCTCATCGCAATTGCGAGCCTCACATCTGTGATGTCAGGATTGCAAATGCGAATTTGGGGCTGGGTTTAAAGACGTCACAAATGCGAAGAAATGGTCGCGTTTTTGGATAGGCAGGTGGTCGCATTTGCGACCGAAGAATCAAATTTGCTGCATGGAGCAAGAGGCAGGCAGCTTCGGAAATGCAAAGCTTAGTTCCATTTGGAATAGAGGGATTTTTCGCAATTGCGCATTTGCAACATCTGTGGGTATGTGACATTGATCGCATTTGCGATTAGTGGTTGGAAATTGCGACGTCTGCAACTGGGTAAAAGTTGGGGAAAATATGACTTAGTTTATTTACACTATTTTTAAATCCTAAGCTCTCTAGTGGTAAATTTTGAAGAACATTTTCTCCCCAAAATCATTGATAAGCAACTTAAATTCATTTTCCATCAATTTTCATTACTTTTCCATGAATTTTAACGTCAAATCTATGAATTTTAATGTAGAAATTAGGGATTTTGGGTAGAATTTAGGGATTTTGTAAAATTGAGATTTAAATCTCAAATTAAGTTCAGATTTCAAAATAAATCACATAACCAGGCTCAGGGGAGAATGTGTAATCAAAATTTCGTCCGAATCTCGCATTTCGACCAAGCGTGTCGGGGGTTGTCTTTTTCAAATATGATAAGAAAATGAACCTTTTTGATTCGTGGGTAGTTCTAAAGCTTGTTTTGAATCGTTTGAACAATAATTGGCTAGATTCGATTTATTTTGGAAGCAGATTACTTGGTGATTTTTACTTATTGCTCCGCTTGTTGCCTCTTTCTACATGCCCCACCATGTTGATAGTTTTCATGCTTTATTTGTTATTCCATATTTTTATGTATATATCTGCACAAGATTTTAGTAGGTGTTTTTTTTTGGCCCTGTCACTACCTCATCAAGTTAGGCTCGACACTTACTGAGTACATTGGACAGGTTGTACTCATACTACACTTCTGCACTTCTTGTGCAGATTTTGACATTGTACCAATGGAGTCCCAAGAGGTATTAGCAGATACCAAACAATGATTTGAAGTAGAGCTCCATCATGTTTGCAGGCCTTAGAGTCACTTTCCAATTTTTGTTATACTATTTTCATTTTATTTCGATCAGTGTTGTATTTCTTTCAGAACCTTGTATTTTGTTGGATTTAGAAGCTCATCTACTTGTGACACCAAATATTCGGGTGGTTTACGTTAGTCATTGGTTTCAAAACTTATTATGTTATCACAAAGTTGTTTTTACGTTATGTTATTTGTTTAGCTGTTAGATGTTTATAACTTTTCTTTTTATATTATTTGTTGTGTTGGTTTGCCTAGCCAGCGGTGTTAGGCGCCATCATGATCCTTGGTTGAGATTTCTGGTCGTGACTAGTTAGTATCAAAGCACTTGGTTGCCTAGGTCTTACGTAAATCAGAAAGATTAGTAGAGTCTTGAGGATCGGTACAGAGACATCAATACTTATCTTCTAGAGGCTATAAGGCTTCAGTAAATTTCACCTTCTTTTTTCTCTATCGTGCGACTTTATTCTATCACCGATTTTGAATCATTATATTCTTATTTCTCTCATAGATGGTGAGGAAATGTACTAGATCAGTAGTTGATTAGGAGTTCGAGCCCAAGACTGCAACCACTACTAGGGTTAGAGGTCCAGGCTAAGGTAAAGCCAAAGGTTAAGTCAGAGCTCTTCCTAGAGCACACACAACAATACCTATTGCAGAGTTAGAACGAGGAACATGAGGAGATCCATATTATGGTCGTACCAGTTGGACTATCTCAGGTCCCAGATGAGTTCATTGCTACCCTCATACTTCACTTGGTTGGCCTTATGGAGAATGTGGCCCAGGTCGGTGTGTCCCCTATGGCACCAGCCGTTTCTCAGGTTGGGGGAGGAGCCAAGACTCTCTCTACTCACACTTCAGAGCAAATGGCTCATATGTATCAAATTTTGTCAGTTCCACCAATTGGAGTAGTTCAGCCTGTTATTGCTAGACAGTCCAGGGAGGGACCCACGATGTCCGCCGAGAGGCTGAAGAGGTTGGACAAGTTAACCAAGTTGTTCCCATTCACTTTGTAGTACATCTTTTGAGGACCCCTATGATTTCTTGAACAGTTGCTATGAGGTATTGCGCAACATGGGTATAGTGGAGTCAACAGGGTTGACTTCAAAGTGTTTTAGATGCATATCTCTACAAAGAGGTCATGGTAGGAGTATGTTCAGGGCAACAAACATGTTCACCTCCTCTCACTTGGTCTCAGTTCTCACAGCTATTCTTGGAGAAGTTCATCCCCTTCACTAAGAGAGAGGACTTACACAGTCAATTTGTGCACCTCTAGTAGGGTAGCATGACCGTTACTTAGTATGAGACCAGATTCGTGGATTTATCCCAACATGAAGTTATCTTGATCCCTATAGAGAGGGATATGGTACAGAGATTTATAGATTGCCTTACTTATGGCATCAGGCTACTGATGGACAGAGAGACTGATGATTATGTTTCTTTTACTCGGGTTGTGGAAATTGCTAGGCGGATCGAAAGGATTCCTGGACAGAGTAGAGAGGCGAGATTTTAGAAGAGGCCTCATTAGTTTTGGGATTTCAATGGTGACTCATCTAGAGACAAGGGTTATTTTAGTAGAGGCCATCCTATCAAGCCATTTCAGCCATTGCTTCAGGTATCACATGGTACCTCAGGAGCGACAATGCTTATGGACCTTGTTCCGAACAGCTAGCATACAGTGCACGTTCAGCTCCGGTTAGTGCACCTATGATTCAGAGTTATCAAGGTGGTTATTCAGATCGATAGGATTAGTTCAAGGGTCACCAGTCACATCGGCCAAGGTCTTGTTATACTTGTGGGGACTTCAGGCATTGCGAGGTTTTGACCCAAGTCACAGAGCAGCATGCCACAACAGGGTAATCGTGCCATGGTTCTGATATCAGTTGCTTCGCCATCTACCCAGACGACTAGGGGTAATGGTCAAGTATCTAGAGGTGGAGGCCAACTAGTGAGAGGCCATCCGAGAGATAGAGGCCAAATTGGTGGGGCCAAGCCCTGTTGCTATGCATTTGCAACTAGACCTGAGGCAGAGTTTTCTGATGCAGTCGTCATATGTATTGTTCTAGTTTTCCATAGATATGCATCAGTTTTATTTGATCTGGGCTCTAATTATTTGTATGTGTCATCCTATTTTGCTTCATATTTGGATATGTCATGTGATTCTTTGAGTACTTCTACTTATGTATCTATGCTCGTTGGGGACTCCATCGTGGTGGACCATCTATATCTTTCTTTTGTGGTCACTATTGTGGGCTACAATACCGTAGTTGATCTTCTGTTATTCGATATAACGGATTTTGAAGGTTATTCTTCATATGGATTAGTTGTCCCGGTATCACGCAATCTTAGATATTCATGCCAAAACTGATACGCTAGCCATGCCGGGGTTGCCTAGGGTGGAATGTAGAGAGACTCTTGGTCACTCCACTAGCAGGGTCATTTCATATATAAAGGCTCGACGTATGGTCGAGAAGGGGTTTTTGGGGTATTTTGCTTATATTCGTGATTTTAGTGCGAGGTTCCTTTCATGGATTCGGTTCTAGTGGTGAGTGTTGTTGATACCCAATTTTTCCCTCATATTTTCCAAATATATATATATATATATATATACTTTCAAAAAAGTCCACATGCATCATCATTTGATTTACAAGCATGCACAAGTATTTTTCATAATTTTCCATTGTTTTTAAAGGTTTTAAATAAAAAATTTCTTGCATTTTATCATATGAATATCCAATAATTATCCTTCATATTATTTTTATGATGATTTATTCATCTAAATCTATCATTTATGCAAACATAATGTTTAAAATATTTTCAATGCATTTTTTATAGTTACATTTGCATTTGCATTTTTAAGGCCAAATTGCACATCTTTGCAATAATAGCCCATATTAATGTATAATTACACTATTTGTGCAGAAAATAATTTTCTATATTTTTAAAATTCTAAGTAACTATTTTAAATTATTTTAGTTCACAAATGATATTTTTGTTATTTATTTATTATTTTTATAAATTATTTATTGTTTAAATTCGGGTATTTGAAATCTGGCCCAATTTTTTATTTATTTCGGACCTAAAATTACCCAAACCAGCCCAATAAACCTAGGCCAATCACCTCAAGCCCAAACCAATCAACCCCTTACTAAAACCCGGTCGGCACCCATTTTATACGACCCACCCCGTTTATTTTTAATCCCAGTCGTTGATCTCTCAAGATCAACGACCCCCATTCACCCCGCCTCTTTAAATCTAATTGGACCCCTAACCCTAATCATTTTACACCCCCCACCAACCCAGAACGCTCTCATCTCTCACCTATGAAGAAACCCTAGCACCATAACCCCATTTCCCCTTTTGATTCCAACCCAGATATGGAATCTATCAACGATCTTCTTATCTTATTCATCTTGTCTTGCTACTGGCTACCCATTTAGGGTGTTACATAATTGCTTTCCTAACATGGCAAGCAGATCTCTCTTATTTTGAACCAAATCTGGTTCAGATCTTTGCTTCTTTCCATGTATGTTCATTCTTTGTCTCTTTCAAGATCTATTATAACTTTTCTATTTTTGTTAAATATTCTGTAATGCTTTCGTATATCTATCTATGTGCATCTCTATTATGATTTCTCATAGATATTTTTGACTAATTTTTATTTACCCTAAAAATTAGGGTTTTGATTCTTTGAATCGGACCAAATCTGGTTCAATTTTTAGTTATTCCCATCTATATGTCTCTATACATCTTTATTATAACTCTTCCATTAATTTTTGAATAATTTTTACTTACCCTAAAAATTAGGGTTTTCGATTCTTTCTTTCATTTTTTCCTTCAGTGATTTTGTCTATATGTTTTATGATTCTTGCCGTTAAATATTGACCAATTTCACTTACCCTAAACTTAGGAATCTTTGATTCCTCAATTACCGTGTTAAAATCTCTGACTCTATGTTTTACGCGTCAATGCACTTGTTTCTTCTAGCTTACCTTAAATAAGGTTCTCAATTTTCTTCCCTTGATTGACTATTAGATGATTCCTTGATTGATTATTGTCATATTTATGTGCCTAGTCCAGTGTTATTTAAACCTCTCCCCCATTCCCTTTAAATCAGAGTATCTCTCACTACTGAAACGATATATACTATATTCTACCCTGCTTTAATTCCTGGTCGGCTGGAAGCCAAGGCCAGAAACCTTCTTGTTGTTCACTACTGTTGATGATCATTGCTGCATTACCTAGCTTCTTTCTGTTTCATCTAAACTAGTAAGTTATTGAAACCTCCCTACTGTGTCACTTGTCCAATATGCTACTGTTATTAGATTCATTGCGCTATGTGTTTTAGACATGCTTAAACTCCGTGAATTAATCGATGAACTTGTGTGAATGTGTGTAACTTAAGACTGCCACTTGAAATTAATTGTGTTTGTGACACTGGTTCACCATGTAAACTCATCAGTTTATTGTTAAGTCTATTGTCATGAATTCACTTGATCCTTTGCCCAGCATGCTGCATCCTCTTTGTTAATGTTTATTGATAACCAATTTGCCTATTGACTCATGATTGATTTCATATAATTTATCCCAATCTGAACTCTATGTTGCCTTTGTGAAGCATGTTTCAAAAATGTTCTTTGTCAGCCTATTTCAAACTTGTTAGTTTCAAGTCTGTTTAGTTTCAATGTGTTTACCTCTGTTCTATGTGTGATTATGTCCTTAAAATTGTTTCCCAATCTTGTTTTACACTATACTGAATTCTAATCCCTGCTGGCTGAAAGCCAAAGTAATCTTGGCCTTGTCCCTTAGTTTTCCTGTTATGAGCACTGCTCAGGGTTCCTATGAGACCCTCATGAACTCTGATGCACCAAGATTTGGTCCATAGTTTTTCTTGAGTTGTTCTGATCATTCTTCTCTAGTGTGAGCATTGCCCTTGGTTCTTGAAGCCCTTGGAAACTCTGACACATTAGAGATTCAGGCTTTGTATGCTTATCTTTGAGATATGGGTGAATCAATCACCATTGGTCATGTTGTACCTATGAACATGGGCTTTGAAGATGTTGCGAGTTGAAAACCTGGTTTCTCCAGATGCATTTGAGCCTGCTGCAGGCTTCCTATAGTTTATATACTCTGTAATTCATTCATTCGATCATGGTCTGTAATAATTATTTGTAATAATGTTTGGGGCAAGAAGGAATTGGGAAAATTGGGCTTAGTTTTAACGTTTGCATGAGAATGAGTAAAAGTCCTGCCTATAGGTGTTTGCTTGGCTCATTCTGATGTATGTTAGAAATACTTCCTATAAGTTCTATGTTGTATTTACATGTTAGAAATCCTGCCTATAGGACCAACGTTATGGTTTGTTAGAAATCCTGCATTTAGGTTTTCAGTTTATCCAGTAATTGCGTGTTAGCAACCATGCCCATAGGATCAACATTTGGCTTAATTGTTTTCTGGCTCAATGTGTATAAATTCTTGCTTATGTACTGATCAATTCTAGAAAACATGCCTATAGGAACTAAAATTAGTGTTAATTTTAGAGATCATGCCTATATGATCTAAAATCAAGTTAATTATAGAAATCATGCTTATAGGATTCGAACTAGTTAATTAATTTCTTTACTCGTTTCTTTTATAGTCATCAATGCTAGGTTAACCATTGTCACTAGAAATCATGCCTATAGGACTCAATTAACCAATTCCAAATATAATCCAGTAATCACCACTGTTAGTCACTACATAAAACGCTTAGATAACTTGCCTATAAGGTCAAATGCTCTAATTGAAATTAGTAGTCAATTACAAGATCACTCAGAAATTATTGTCAGCATGTTTAAAGATCCAGAATCGTGTAGAAATCATGTCTATAGGATCTAATATCCTTAACTGATTAAACTGTCAATGTGCCAATATGTTTTGCGTGCATTTGCTGCCTTATGTGCGGAGGCTAAATTGAGCCTTTATCTGCTCTTGCATGAAAAGTCCAATGTGTTTGTATGTTGCTTAGTTTTACAATTTTGAGCAACCTAGCTGAGTCTAGAACCATCCCAAGATAGAGGTCCCAATATCTCCAGGACCATAGGTAAGGGACGGGTAGTGCACACATAAGGTACGATTTAGAATTGACTAGAGCGCTTTAAGTAAAAACTCAAAGATAGTAGCCGGGTAGCAGGAGATAATAGTCTATGCCCGCTGAATAATATGAGTAACATCCCGACTCGAGGGAGTTACAAAGTATTATTTATGTTGCACAGGCTGATCCTTTAGGCTAAAAAATTTAGCGCACCCCATCCTTATTAAATAATTCTCTCGCTTCTTTATTAGACCAATTCATAATTTAAGTTTGGTCGGGACCCACCGTTGTGGACCTTGAGGGGTGTCTAACACCTGTCATCATTCATAAAAGGATGCAGCAATCTATTTTGCTATTATTTTAATATCCCGCTCTTGTTTTCCTTTTTATTGTTACATGCATATCCTTTTCCCTATTTCCCCTTTATATGGACTCATATGCAACTCTTCGTTTATTTTGATGACATTGTGTGTTTCCCCTTATTTTCCTAATCATATTCACTTGCTCCCAAACTTTTAATTTTGCTATATCATGTCTCACCCCAATCCTTAGCCCTTTATTTGCTTCATTGCAATTCATTCATTTCGCGAACTAACTTTTTCCCTATTTTGCTTTCCTTTATGTATTTATGTTTATTCAATACTGCATTTATTTTCAAACATGTGAAAATACTTGACAACGTGTTATTTTTTGCATAAAGCATGCTCAACATCATATTCCACGCGTGTGTACTAATACCATAAAGGCACTTGATGAGTGTTACGCTCTTCCTAAAAGTCACCCTTTAAATTTGGAAAGGCTTATTTGTGGTAAAACTAGTCATTCAATGGTGCAATCGATGGTTATGTGCCTTTCCTTCTCAAGTTGTCCGCTTGAGGGTACCAGTCTAGACTCTTCTAGAAACCCCATTCTAAAACCAGTTGCGCATGCATCATGTCTAAACCTAGTATAAGTTATAACGTTGTCCGCACAATAACTCACTAAGACAAACCTTGTCCAAAGTCCACCGGGATTTTCATAATCCCAAGGACGTAATCACGATATGTGCATCATTTGGAGAAAAACATACCAATATGTTGATTATTAGCGTGAAATTAGCTTAATCTGGAAGGGGTAAAGGGCTAACTTCATCTGTTTTACAGAAATGAGGCATAAGTTCCCCAGGTTCGGCATGGTTTGGAATATCCCGCCTTTGTCGCTGGATTGGTGGGAGAATCTCGCACCATGCAACAAAAACAACATGAAAAGAGTTCTTGGGAATTTACCTTCTCTGTTAGACATTCAACCGAACAACATACTGATTGAGGCCGCTACTATGTCCTGTGATGAAAAGAGGGTTGTTTTCCTTTTCGGGGATATAGAGATGAGTCCCCTTCTAGAGGAAATATGGGGCTTTGGTGGACTTCCTTGGGATAGGCCTAGTCTATTGGTACCTGAGAATCGCACTTCCCGAGGGTTTCTGAAAATGATGGGTTTTAAAAAGAATGATGAGTTAGCCTGCCTAAAGATGTCTTACATACCGTTAGACTTCCTCTATTCACATTACTGACATAGAAAATCCTACCGCCTTTACCATGATGAGTTCGCTATTACTTTATTGGGTTGGACTCACCGTCGAGTTTTCGTGTTCATTGTCTATTTTCTAGGGATGCTGGTATTCCCAATGCAAGGGGAAAAGATTCGTACCCATTTAGGTATGGTTACTAAGGCCCTAATGGAAGGACTTGAGGGACAAACTTATAGTATTATCCCAATGATCGTGGCAGATATATACCGAGCTTTGGACCGCTGCAAGAAGGGATTCAGACACTTCAAGGGTTGTAACTTGTTATTACAAATATGGTTGCTGGAACATTTTCAAAGAGGACAGTATCGTCAGGAATTTCCACGGCAATCGTGGAATGACCACATAGCTTTTCACCATCCAAAGAGAATGACTTTCATCCCAGATAAGTTTGCACAACCAGAAAATGTTGTGGATTGGGTACACTTTTTTAGCAATTGGACCGACGACAAGATACATTGGATGTTTGAATGGTTCCCTACTAGAGAATTTATCATCAGGCCAAGTGATGTTCCTCATTTGGTACTGATCGGGTTGAGGGGTATCTATCCTTATTCTCCTATTAGAGTCATGAGATAGACCAAGAGAAAACAAGTCATACCGCGAGTCTCCAAAATGAGTCATTACAAAGCATATTTTCAAGGTGATGCCATTCCATACAAGCATGAGGCCCAACACATGTGGTATCTAAAGGTCACAGTGGAGAAGGATACTATTGAGTCAGATCAATACCATGATGGCCAAGTGTATTTTTACCCGTCATGGTTGGTCGATGACATAGGAGGAGAAGTCAAGCCAGGGGTTGATTTGGGAAATAGGGTCACAGACGATGCTGTCGAGGCCCAAGTCAAATATAGAAGGTTACACAAAAGGATTCTTGAGTCTGAGTCCAGACATTTGGAACAACACTAAACGGACATGGAAGCAATCAATGAATTGAGAGAAATCGCCACCAAATCAGAGAGGTTGGAGTATTTAGAGCAGGCACTGATGGAGCTGGAAGGGAAGATGAGAAATAGGATTACAGGCTGTCAAAATATGTATGGAAACGAAGGAGGTCAAAACCCAGATCTTAACTAGCAAAATGCTCAAAACCCAGCACCTCCTTACAACACACCAAACCAATGGCCACAAAATCCTCTCGCACCCCATCAATACGCAACACCTCCCCAAAATCCTAATCATCCATCAGTACCAACTCCTCATCAACACTAACATCTTCCAACTCAGTACCCACAAACCACTTACCATACTCCTCAGAATATCCTACAACCTATCCCTGATCCGCAAAATTCTACTAATGATCACCATTACACTCTAAACCCCGACACCCACCAAAACAATCCCATATACATTGGAAACCTTACCTCACTCCACTCAACCAGTCTCATACACTCTAGAATCCGCCGAGAAGGACCTGCTCATTAAAAATATGGCAGAGGAGCTCAAGAAGCTCACAAGCTGAGTCCAGGGTGTTGAAGGAGGCAAAGGAATTGAGGGTCTTATTATTAGGATCTATGCATTCAACCAAACGTGGAACTGCCAGAGGGCTACAAACCTTCGAAATTCAAGATGTTTGACACGACGGGTGACCCGAAGGTACATTTGAGAGCATACTGTGACAAGCTCGTGGGGGTCAGGAAGGATGAAAGGATTCACATGAAGCTATTCATGAGAAGTCTCAATGGAGACACCCTATCTTGGTATATAAGTCAAAATCCCAAGAAATGTGTTAATTAGGTAAGTATGGCATCAGATCATGGATAAATTCAGGTTCAATACAGAAAATGCAATGGATGTCTTCTACATACAGAACCTCAAAAGAAATTGATAGAGACTTTCCGTGAGCATGCTACTCGATGGAGGTCATAAGTTGAAAAGGTCAGTTTGGCATTGGAAGAAGAGCAAATAAACAAATTCTTCATCGGGGCCTAGGATCCACAATACTATGAAAGGTTAATAGTCATCGAAAATCACAAATTCTCCGACATCATCAAACTCAGTGAAAGGCATAAAGAAGGGATCACGAGTGGGATGGTAACCAATTTTGAGGCGTTGCAGGCTACGAACAAAGTATTACAGTCAAGGGGTATATCAAAGAAGAAAGAAGTAGGGGCAGTGATAAGGTCCAAAATCTCCACTCACATACCAAACACCTCCACCCACATACCAACCTTTACCTCCCAGATATCCTCAACCCGCTACCGCCTACCATATTTATAACACCCAGCCAACCTATTACCATTCACCTCCAACTCGTCAAAACTATCAAAAACCCAGACCCAATTTTTATCACAGGCCGCCGAGATAATACACCCCTATTGTTAAGCCCATCGACCAGCTATATAAAAGACTAAAGGCTACCGAATATGTCACCCCTATTCCCACTGTCGCCATGGAAAACTCCTCCCACTAGGTCAACTCAAACAGAACATATGCATGCCATGCCGGCATGAAGGGACATACTATTAATGAATGCCGCACTCTGAAAGACAAGATTCAGACCTTGATTGATACTAAAGTCATACAAGCGAAGGAAGTTGCACCTAATGTTCGCAACAACCCTCTCCCAGACCATAGTGGTGAAGGAGTAAATGTGATAGAAACTGATGAAGAATAGGATCCTAAAGGATCAATTGGGTTTATTCGGGAAGGTGACGACCCTAAGAAACCTACAGTCACACTCACTACTATTTTTGTACAGATATAGCCACCGGTCGAAGTTGAGGTAGCCACATCAACTCCATTTGAAAACGAAGTGACAACACCTACAACTACATCTACTCCATTTGAAGTAGAGGTAGCCACGTGCTTTATTATGACAGTGGCATCCGCATCACCCTTCAATTCTAATGTCGTACCGTATGATTATGTTGCTGAATCTAGGAGGAAAGGGAAAGCAAAAATGGAAGAGTCTAGTGCTACACAAGGGATGACCAGAACTGGAAGAATCTATACACCTGAAAGTTTTGGGGGTGGAGGGAAGCAAGGAAGTGGCTGCCAAACAACCCATCATTGAAACCGGTCCAGATGATCTTTGGAGCAAAGTACAGGCAAGAGAATACTTTGTTACTGATCATCTGAATAAAACTCCCACCCAGATATCCATCTTGTTGCTGCTACAAAATTCTGAGGCGCATAGGAATGCTCTGATGAAAGTGTTGAATGAAGCATATGTGCCCAACAATATCACCAGTGGAGAAATGGCCAATATGGTGGGGCAAGTGTTGGAGAGCCACAAGATCACCTTTCACGAAGACGAGTTACCACCTGAGGGATTGATCCATAATAGGGCACTGCATATCACAGTGCAATGCGAAGATAAGTTCATTGCCAGGGTTTTGATAGACGGAGGGTCCAGTCTCAACATCTGTCCGTTGATAACTCTGTAAAGGTTGGGCTAGGGTTTGCATGAAATATGAGCAGGAACTATGAATGTGAAGGTGTTCGATGGGTCGCAAAGAGTAACGATTGGGGGAACCAATTTATGTTTGCAGATGGGTCCTACTTGGTTCAATGTCAAATTTCAGGTGCTAGACATATCCGCCTCCTATAATTTGTTATTGGGACGACCTTGGCTATATGTCGCTAGGGCCGTCACATCCACTTTGCACCAAACTGTGAAATTTGAATGGAATCATCAAGAGGTAATCATTCATGGAGATGGGAGCAATCCCTTCTTCACCAATCAAATCGTTTCGGTCATAGAGAACAGAAGGAAATTGGGTGGAGAAACTTATCACCGCATCGAGCGCGTCAATGCAATTGAGAAAGATAAATGGTGGAGCAGCAAAATGGAAAGCATACTGGTATGGTCAGGGTATGAACCCAACAAAGGGCTTGGGAAGAAACTCCAGGGCATTACCAAACCAATACAATTGAAACGTCATGGTACAACTTTTGGGCTCGGATATCCGTATACATGGCAATAATATGATGATTAGTCACCACTATGGCGAGGTCCCTATTACCCTCTTGAGCATCCAGTGCCACATCTAAGTCAAAGCTTCTATCAGGCCGATACAATATGGGTATCTGAAGAAGAAGAAGTTTTGGCTGGGCTAAGGAATCTGTTCTTAGAAGACGAAGATATGTATTGCAATGTGATAGTTGAGGAGGAGGAGGAAGAATGCCTTATCATTCATACAGTGGACAGGGGAGCATTTCTCAAGAACTGGACCGTCACACCATCCAGGGCTAGACGAGTCCCGGGGTAGCATGGCTACTAATGTTATTTGAAAACAAGTCTTTTGAGAATTTTGTTTTAAAACATCTCTCTTTCAATATTTAGTTTTGGAAAGCATTGTTTTGAAGTCATCTAGATGACATTTTGTTTAACGTTTTAGCATTTATCAAATAATTTGATGTTTTATTATCGTTATCTTTCATATTCTTCTTCTACAACATTACTATTTCTTACCTTGATGAACCAACGACTGTGACATGTAATGAGACAACAAAACATACAGAGAATGACTCAAAAGAAGAAGATGAGATACCTGAGGAAGTTATCAAAGAGGTTGAGAATTTCGAGAATAAGCCTAAGTCCAACCTAGACGAAACCAAGACAATCAATTTGGAAGATTCTGAAACCATCAAAGAAACTCTCATAAGTATTCACCTGTCACTGTCAGAAAAGGAAGAATACACTCGTTTCTTGAAAAAATATGAGGATATTTTTGCATGGTTATATGATGACATGATCGGTCTGAGCACATCCATAGTGGCTCATAAGTTGCCCACCAATACAATGTGTCTGCCGATGAAGCAGAAACTCAGAAAGTTCAAACCAGACATAAGCCTAAAAATCAAGGAGGAAGTCACTAAGCAGATCAAAGCCAAAATCCTCAGAGTAGTTGAGTACCCAACCTGGTTAACCAACACTATACTGGTTCTGAAGAAAGATAGGAAAGTCAGGGTGTGTGTGACTATTGGGATTTAAACAGAGCAAGTCCCAAGGACGATTTCCCACTACCAAATATACACATTTTGATCGACAATTGCACCAAGCATGAACTCAAATCCTTTGTAGATTGATTCGTGGGTTATCATCAGATTTGGATGGACGAAGAAGACATAGAGAAAACAACTTTCATTACACCATGGGGAGTATTGCTACAAAATGATGTCATTCGGTCTGAAGAATGTTGGGGTCACCTATATGAGGGCCATGATGACCATATTTCATGATATGATACACAAGAGAATAGAGTATATGTTGATGACGTCATCATCAAATCCAAGAAAGCCACAGATCACATAGCAGACTTGAAGAAGTTCTTTGACAAGCGACAGAAGTACAATTTAAAATTGAACCCCACAAAATGTGCATTTGAGGTTCCTGCCGAAAAATTGTTAGGATTCATCGTCAGCCGCAAAGGAATTGAGTTGGACCCATCAAAGGTTAAAGCTATCTAAGAATAACCACCACCGAAGAACAAGAAGGACGTGATGAGTTTCCTAGGATGCATCAATTACATCAGTCGCTTCATAGCACAATCCACAGTAATATGTGAACCAATTTTCAAAATGCTAAAGAAGGATATTGCAACCAGTTGGACCGAGGATTGTCAGAAGGCTTTTGACAAATTCAAGGAATATGTGTCCACATCGCCAGTCCTTTCCCACCCGAACCTGGTAGGCCACTGCTACTTTACCTCTCTGTATTAGATGGGGCTTTTGGTTGTGTTTTGGGACAACATGACGAGACGAGAAGAAAGGAACAAGACATATATTACTTGAGTAAGAAGTTCACACCATATGAAGCACGATACTCTCTACTAGAACGCACTTGCTATGCTCTAACATAGACAACTCAGAAATTGAGGCACTACTTTTGTGCCTATACCACATACCTTATATTAAGGATGGATCTTCTAAAGTACATCTTTCAGAAGCCTATGCCTATTGGGAAGTTGGACAAGTGGCAAATATTGTTGAGTGAGTTCGATATCATCTATGTAACTCAAAAGGCAGTCAAAGGACAAGCTTTGGCAAATCATCTTGCTGAAAATTCTGTAGAAGGAGAATACAAACCACTAAAAACGTATTTTCCTAACGAAGAAGTGTTATTCGTAGGAGAGGACATTGTTGAAGTCTACGATGGTTGGAGAACATTTTTCGACGGAGCTGCAAACTTCAAAGGAGTGGGTATGGAGTAGTTTTGGTGTTAGAGACAAGTCAACATTATCTGGTATCCGCAAAGCTTAGGTTTCCATGCACCAACATTATGGTAGAATATGAGGCTTGCATCATGGGGCTCAATTTGGCCATCGACATGAATATACAAGAGTTACTGGTAATTGGTGATTCAGATCTTCTTGTATATCAGGTTCAAGGAGAATGGGCCACGAAAAACACCAAGATACTACCATACCTGTATCATGTGCAAGAACTGATGAAGAGGTTCACAAAAATAGAATTCAAAAATGTTCCAAGAGTCTAGAACGAGTTCGCAAACGCACTGGCTACTTTGTCTTCCATGATACAGCATCCGGATAAGAATTTCATCGATCCCATTCCAGTAAGGATCCATAGTCAACCAGCTTATTATGCTCATGTTGAAGAAGAAGCAGATGAAAATCTATGGTTTCACGACATCAAGGAATATTTGGCGAATGGAGAATACCCAAAGTAGGCGAACCATACTCAAAAACACACACTGAGTAAGCTGTCCAACCATTTCTTCCAAAGCGGAGGAATTTTGTATAGGAGAAAACCTAATCTAGGACTATTAAGGTGTGTTGAGGCCAAAGAAACTTCCAAATTACTCGATGAAATACATGAGGGAAACTGCGGCCCACATATGAACGGTTTTGTTCTAGCCAAAAAGAGACTCAGGGCCGGATACTTTTGGATGACTATGGAAACAGATTGCATCCGGTATGTCCAGAAATGCCACCAATGTCTGATACATGCAGATATGATACGAGTGCCACCAAACGAACTCAATGCAACAAGTGCACCTTGGCCTTTTTGCTTCCTTGGGAATGGATGTCATTAGTCTGATCGAACCCATTGCTTCAAACGGGCACAGGTTCATTTTAGTGGCCATCGATTACTTCACAAAATGGGTAGAGGCTGCATCTTACAAAGTTGTAACCAAGAAAGTCATTGCAGATTTTGCCAGGACTATTAAGGTGTGTTGACGCCAAAGAAGCTTCCAAATTACTCGAGGAAATACATGCGGGAACCTACGTCCCACACATGAACGATTTTGTTCTAGCCAAGAAGAGACTTAGGGCCGGATACTTTTGGATGATTATGGAAACAGATTGCATCTGGTATGTCCAGAATTTCCATCAATGCCTGATACATGCAGATGTAATACGAGTGCCGCCAAACGAACTCAATGCAACAAGTGCACCTTGGCCTTTTGCTGTCTGGGGAATGGATGTCATTAGTCTGATCGAACCCACAGCTTCAAATGGGCACAAGTTCATTTTAGTGGCCATCGATTACTTCAGAAAATGGGTAGAGGTTGCATCTTACAAAGCTGTAACCAAGAAAGTCATTGAGATTTTGTCATGGATCGTATTATTTGTCGATTCGGGGTTCCCGAGTCCATCATAACTGATAATGCTGCCAATCTCAACAGTGATCTGATGAAAACCATGTGTGAAATTTTCAAAATCATGCACAAAAACTCCACAACATACATGCTTCATATGAATGAAGCCATGGAAGTTGCCAACAAGAACTTCAAGAAGATACTACGGAAAATGGTAGAGAATCCCAAGCAATGGCACGAGAAGTTACTATTTCCCTTATTGGGATACCGTACCACAGTCTGTACATCAACCGGGGCAACTCCCTATTTGCTAGTTTATGGTACCGAAGCTATCATTCCCACCGAGGTAGAAATTCCTTCTTTAAGGATCATACAAGAAGCCAAACTCAGTCATGTAGAATAGATAAGGAGCCGCTTTGAGCAATTAGCCCTCATAGATGGAAAAAGGATGAATGCAGTGTGTCATGGTCAGATTTATGAGAATAGAATATCCAAAGCTTTCAACAAAAGGGTCAAACCAAGACAGTTCACACCATGGCAGCTGGTGTTGAAACGCATCTTTCCAGATGAAGCCAAAGGGAAAATTTCACTGAACTGCCAAGGTCCTTACATGGTTCACAAGGTACTAATAGTAGGAGCACTCATACTTGCAGAAATGGATGGAGAAGTATGGCCAAAGCCTATCAATTCAGATATAGTCAAGAGATACTATGCTTAGATTGTTCGCCTTCATATGATGTAACTGAAATACACTTGACCTGATTCCCATTTAAGAGGGGATACATAGGTAGCCCTGTGGGTTCGGTCATATCTCAAGAAAATTATCATTTTCCCACAACCAGAAACTAGGATAGAATTTTGAGGAGGAGCCTCCAAATAAAAAGCAAAAAAGACGCAATGTCTATAAAAATGTCGCAATCATTAGTTCATCTAATTTACTTGATATTATATACCACTATGTTTTATAAATAACTCGATTTCATCAAATAAGTGAATATTTTTTTCAAAAATATTATTTTTATTGCAGCCAGATGTTACCCATGGCAACTCAAACAGGATCTCCAGAGCAAAGCAAAGCAAATAAAGGCACGAACCAACCTCCCCCGCAAAACTTGCAATTTTTCTTTAGATGCGGGAACAAGGAATAACCACAAGTATGTGCACCTTAAAATCATTACCTTCATAACAACCAGACTGCCAAGCACAAATATATCTCTAGCTAAGAAATATTCTTCTCCTATTTGCTATTTATCCATTGCATGAGACTGAGCACTGTCTCAAATATTGTATGAATCTAAGTCCTGCCTCCTCACTTGCATAAGGCTAAGCATTGTCTTCTCTTTTCATGAGACTAAGCTCTGTCTCAATTCTTGCATGAGGCTAAGCCTAGCCTCCCTATTTGTATAAAGCTAAGCATTGACTTCTCTTTGTATGAGACTAAGCTCTGTCTCAAATCCTGCATGAGATTAATCCCTGTCTCCCTTTTCTTGCATGAGGCTAAGCCTTGCCTCCTCACATGCATAAGGCTAATCATTGCCTTCTCTTTGCATGAGACTAAGCTCTGTCTCAATTCTTGCATGAGGCTAAGCCCTGCCTCCCTTTTCTTGCATGAGGCCAAGCATTGCCTCCTTGTCTGCTTAAGGCTAAGTAATGCCTTCCATTGCATGAGACTAAGCACCGTCTCGAATCTTGCATGAGGCTAAGCCCTGCCTCCTCAATTGCATAAGGCTAAGCGCTGCATTTTCTTGCATGAGACTAAGCACTGTCTCCCCTTTCTCGCATGAGGCTAAGCATTGCCTCCCCATCTGCATAAGGCTAAGCTCTGCCTTTCCTTCTCTAATGAATGAACGTTACCCTATCTGAAACCTAGCATTATTTCACCTTCTCCGGGGCTAAGCTTTGTCCCGATCCTATACAAGGCTAAGCTATGTCTTGTTTTTCTCATATGATGCATCACCATGTCTTTGTACAAAGGAGTCATAGTCCGAAGGCATCATCCTCATAGCTTGAAGACACCATGTCATAGCATGAGAATCTCTCAATATTGCACGTCATTATTCAAAGGCATCATGGTTCAGAGACACCATTCTCATGGCCCGAGAACATCATTTTATGGCCTGCGAATCCCTTATCTCATGATTCATGGCCCGAGACGTCATGGTCTAAGGACATCATCCTCACCGTCCAAAGACAACCTTCATGGTGCAAAGGGAGTCTGCATCATGTTTAAATTCTCGCAGTAACCCATATATATTTGCACACATCGTATTTTAAGTTTTGCAGGTAATCCAAGAAGTAAATGTTCTTCAAACGGGAGCAATTTTCGCTCATGTTTCCGTTTACAATGTTCACATTCCGCAAATGTTTTACACATAACCAACTCCCATCAATTACTCGCCTTTACTCCATGACCGTTCAGATATCTGCCCTGTGATATATCCGTTACATTTTAGATTCACATTCATAACTCCGCATAAATCCATCCAATACTATCCTTCCCAAAAGAACCATTTCCAAAACACACGACTATTCCTATAACAATTCCATCGATTCCATTCACCGTTGGGTCCAGAACTACACAAGACATGATTCTTGTAAAACCATGGATATGTAGGAAGATCAGAGACTAGGGTGCGGCCTATATTTTTCAAAACACCCCATTCAGTCAAAATCGGTCGTCATTTCTTTACCCGACAACTCTTTCATCCTTCTCGGGTAAAGAGGGGCAGCTGTTGATACCCAATTTTCTCGCATATTATCCATATATATATATATATATATATATATATATATATATATATATATATATATATATATATATATATATATATATATATATATATATATATATATATACACACACACAAAATAGTGCACATGAATCATCATTTGATTTACAAGCATGCACAAGTATTTTTCATAATTTTCCATAGTTTTTAAAGGCTTTAAATCAATTTATTCTTGCATTTTATCATATAAATATCCAATAATTATCCTTCATATTATTTTTATGATTATTTAATCATCTAAATTTTGCCAACATAATGTTTAAATATTTTTTATAGTTACATTTGCATTTTTAAGGCCAAATTGCACATCTTTGCAATAATAGCTCATATTAATGTATAATTACACTATTTGTGCAGAAAATAATTTTTTATATTTTTAAACTGCTAAATAACTAATTTAAATCATTTAGTGCACAAATTATATTTTTGTTATTCATCTATTATTTTTACAAATTATTTATTGGTTAAATTTGATTATTTAAATCTGGCCCAATTTTAAATTGATTTTGGACCTAAGATTACCCAAACCAGCCCAATACACCTAGCCCAATCACCTTAAGCCCAAACCAAATAACCCCTTACTAAAACCTGATCGATACCCATTTTATACGACCCACCCTATTTATCTTTAATCCCAGCCGTTGATCTCTCAAGATTAACGACCCTTATTCACCCCGTCTGTTTTGTAACGACCCGCCCGATCATTTCATGAGTTACTGCTCTGTTTCCCCCATTCCTGCTTATTTATGTGTTGTTCAGCTACATTTCATCGTATCACGTTGGTTGGTTTTGGTTCGGAGTGGTTTTGTAGAGAAATGAGATACTTAGTTTTTTTTGGAAGCTTTAGTAGAAA
This sequence comes from Nicotiana tabacum, assembly GCF_000715075.1. Taxonomy (NCBI): domain Eukaryota; kingdom Viridiplantae; phylum Streptophyta; class Magnoliopsida; order Solanales; family Solanaceae; genus Nicotiana; species Nicotiana tabacum. Next base: position 63,507,633 of record NC_134080.1, on the reverse strand, counting down.
AAGTCAACTAAAAGTTGACTTGTTAGTAAATGATCTCGGAACTTGGTTTTTATTGTTCGGATAGCTTCGTGAGGTGATTTGGGACTTAGGATCATGATCGGAATGTATTTTGGAGGTCTGTGGTAGATTTAGGCTTGAATTGGCAAAATTAGAGTTTTAGCGTTTTCTGGTTGGTAGTGAAAATTTTGATATCGGGGTCGGATTGGAATTCCGAAAATTGGGGTATGTCCTTTGGGTCATTTGGGACGTGTGTGAAAAATTTTAGATCATTCAGATGAGGTTTGATAGACGTTTTGATTGATGGCGGAATTCGGATGTTTTGGAATCCTTAGGCTTGAATCCGAGGGTGTTTTGATGTTATTTTGAGTGTTCCAAAGGTTGTAACAAGTTTGAATGGAGTTATATGACTTGTTTGGTTGAGGCCCCAAGCGCCTCGGGATGGATTTGGGTGGTTGTCGGAAAGTTTGGACTTGGAGTTGTGTTGCAGACATTGCTGCTTCTATTGTTTCCGCACCTGCGGATTGGTGATCGCAGGTGCAATGATTGCAGGTGCGTGGAGGCAGCCACAGGAGCGGGCTTAGTCGCAGGAGCGGATGATTAACCGTACCTTCGAGCCCGTAGGTGCGAGGCCTTAGGCGGAGGTGCGGAAGTTGGCCTCTTAAGTGAAAACCCCAGAAGCGGGAAAATGTCCACAAAAGCGGTAGTGCAGGGGCGCTTAAGGGACCGCAGATGCGGAATCCCTGGGTCAGAAAACTATATAAGCTTCTCTTCGCAATTTTCAATTTATTTCCTCTATTTTTGAGACGGGCTTGGAGCTTTTTGAGAGGATTTGAAGAGGGATTCAAGGGGTAACGCTTGGATCTAAGATTTGTGAACTCAATACTCGATTACATGGTGATTTCTAACTGATTAGACATGAAATTATTGGGATTTAAGGGTTACAATTAGAGAATTAGGGCTTGTAATTTGAGAGCTTTGATTGGGGATTTAAGGGGCCATTTGAGGTCTGATTTTGATGTTCTTGGTATGTATAGACTCGTGGGAAAATAAGGATTCTTGTGATGTGATTTTTATCAAATTGCGAGACGTGGGCCTGAGGGTCGGGTTTGGCCAATTTTGATATTTTTAATGTAGTTTATTTTTTTTCAAGTGGGCTTTGTTCCTTTAGCTTATATTGACGGCATGAATCTGGTTTTGGATAGATTCGGAGCATTTGGAGGCCAATTCGAGAGGCAAAGGCACCGCGGGCTATAGCTTGGACTGGTTTGAGGTAAGTAATGATTGTAAATGTTATCCTGAGGGTATGAAACCCCGGATTTCACTTCGTGGTGCTACTTTGAGGTGAATCACACGCTAGATGACGTGCGTGGGGTTGTGCACTGTTGGGAATTGTGACTTGGTCCGTCTCGTACGACTGTTAAGTCGCGTATTTGATTGAAAACTGTTTGATATCATTGTGTTTTGGAAAGTATTACTATGTTTTGGGCTAAATGTCATATTTGGGCCTCGTGCCAACTGTTTTGGACGCTTAGGGGCTTTTTACTACTATTCCTCACTGCTTGGACTTAATATTTGTACTCAGTCATGCTGTATTTTACTGATTTCATAACTCAGCCATATTTAATTCATTTTGATACTTTAAATGATATTTTGGGCTGAGCATTCTGTTTCACAATTTTCCCGAGTGGCTTGAGAGGTTTTGATTGAGTGAGTCCGAGGTCTTGTGTTGTGAGGATATTATGGGATCGGGCTACGCGCTACAGCATGCACTGATTTGTGATATATGAGAGGCCGAGGGCCTGATTTATTATGCCACGAGATGGCTTCTGATAGCACTTGGGTTGTAGGAGCCCTTTCAGATTCTGAACACCCCTAGTGAGCGCGGGTACCCGGTGTGAGTGATGTGACGTAGCCCGAGGGGCTGTTTGTTGATTGATATTGTTTCCCGAGGGGCTGATTACGAGTGACTATGAGGTAGCTCGAGGGACTAGTTCTGTTTATGATATTTTGCTCGAGGGGCAGTTTATGGTACATGTTTTGCACGAGGGGCTGTTTACGTTTCTATCATTTTTACTCACTGTTTCACCACTTGTTTGAACTATTGAAAGAGGTCTTTAAACGAAAAGGGTTTTTACTGAAACTTAGTTGCTTTTACGAGTTAATTGATTTATGAATTGTTTAGGACATATACAATTTTGCTGTAGTGTTATGACATGGAATTACCTATTTTCTTACTGCTCAATTGCTTTTACTTTTATTACTTATAACTAGGTTAGCGTAGTCACATTACTCCCTGCACCTTGTGTGCAGATCCAGGGGTCTCAGGACACGATAGTGAGTGTTGATTAATCTTCCAGCAGTTCTCTGGAGTTGGCTAGGTAGTTGCTTGGCGTTCGCAGCCCTGCACTTCTCCTTCTTACCTTACTCAGACTCTTTTAGTATTTTATTTTCGGACTATGTTGGCCTTTCTTGTTCTAGACAGATTTGTAGTTGCTCATGATTGGTGACACTCCAATTTCGGGCTTATGTTTTATTTCCGCACTGGTTATTTAAACTTATATTGTGAGACATTTTGTTAATTAACAGCTTAAAATGACTTTTATAGAATAATGGTTCAATCTGGGAATTGTGTCAGCTGGCCTAGTTTCATGGTAGGCGCCATCACGATCGGGTCGGTTTTAGGGTCGTGACATCTTTAAACCTAATTAAACCCCTAACCCTAATCATTTAACACCACCCGGCGCCCCAGAACGCTCTCGTCTCTCACCTCTGAAGAAACCCTAGCACCATACCCCCATTTCCCCTTTTGATTCTAACCCAGATATGAAATCCATCAACGATCTTCTTACCTTATTCATCTTGTCTCGCTACTGGCTACCCATTTAGGGTGTTACATAATTGCTTGCCTAACATGGCAAACAGATCTCTCTTATTTTGAACCAAATCTGGTTCAGATCTTTGCTTCTTTCTATCTATGTTTATTCTTCGTCTCTTTATGGTATGAATCTCTAAAATTTTCTCGATTCTTCAATACCTATTATAGCTTTTCTATTTTTGCTAAATATTTCCCTATAATGTTTCCGTATATCTATCTATGTGCATCTTTATTATGATTTCTCGTAGATATTTCTAACTAATTTTTATTTACCCTAAAAATTAGGGTTTTGATTCTTTGAAATCGAACCAAATCTGGTTCAATATTTAGTTATTCCCATCTATATGTCTCTATGCATCTTTATTATAACTCTTGCCATTAATTTCTAATTAATTATTACTTACCCTAAAAATTAGGGTTTTCGATTTTTTCTTTCATTGTTTCCTTCAGTGATTCTATCTATATGTTTTGTGATTCTTGCCGTTAAATGTTGACCAATTTCACTTACTCTAAACTTTAGAATCTTTAATTCCTCAAATCTGTTTGAGTCCTTAATTACCATATTAAAATCTCTAACTCTATGTTTTACGTGTCAATGCACTTGTTACTTCTGGCTTACCTTAAATAAGGTTCTGAGTTTTCTTCCCTTAATTGACTATTAGATGCTTCCTTGATTGATTATTGCCATATTTATGTGCTAGTCCGGTGCTATTTAAACCTCTCCCCTATTCCCCTTAAATCAGAGTATCTCTCACTATTGAAACAATATATACTATGTTCTACTCTGCTTTAATTCCTGGCCGGCAGGAAGCCAAGGCCAGAAACCTTTTGCTGTTTACTATTGTTGATGATCATTGTGGCATTACCTATCTTCTTTCTGTTTCATCTAAGCTAGTAAGTTATTGAAACCTCCCTACTATGTCACTTGTCCAATATGCTACTGTTATTATATTCATTGCTCTATGTGTTTTAGACATGCTTAAACTCCATGAATTAATTGATGAACTTCTGTGAATATGTGTAACTTAAGACTGCCACTTGGTATTAATTGTGTTTGTGACACTGATTCACCATGTAAACTCGTCAGTTTATTGCTATGTTTGTTGTCATGAATTCACTTGATCCTGTTCCCACCATGTCGCATCCTCTTTGTTAATGTTTATTGATAACCAATATGCCTATTGACTAATGATTGATTTCCTATAACTTATCCCAATTTGAACTCTTTATTGCTTTTGTGAAGCATGTTTAAAAAATGTTCTTTGTCAACCTGTTTCAAACTTGTAAGTTTCAGGTCTGTTTAGTTTCAATGTGTTTGCCTTTGTTCTAAGTGTGATTTTGTCCTTAAACTTGTTTCCTGATCTTGTTTTACACTATACTGAATTCTAATCCTCGCTGGCTGAAAGCCAAAGTAATCTTGGCCTTGTCCCTTGGTTTTCCAGGTGTGAGCACTACTCAGGGTTCCTATGAGACCCTTGTGAACTCTGATGGACCAGGATTTGGTCCATAGTTTTCCTTGACCTGTTCTGATCATTCTTGTCTAGTGTGAGCACTGCCCTGGTGTTCTTGAAGCCCTTGAGAACACTGACACACTAGAGATTTGAGATATGGGTGAATCACTCACCATTGGTCATGTTGTACCTATGAACATGGGCTTTGGAGATGCTGCGAGTTGCAGACCCGGTTTGTCCAGGTGCATTTGGGCTTGCTGCAGGCTTCCTATAGTTTATATAATCTTTAATTCATTCATTCAATTGTGGTCTGTGATAATTATTTGTAATAACGATTGGGGCAATAGTGAATTGGGAAAACTAAGCTTAGTTTTAACGTTTGCATAGAATGGGTAGAAATCTACCTATAGGTTTTATGTTGTGTTTACATGTTAGAAATCCTACCTATGAGACCAACATTATGGTTTGTTAGAAATCCTACCTTTAGGTGTATCAATTTATCCAGTAATTGTGTGTTAGCCTCAGAAATTACTGTCAGCATGTTTAAAGATCCAGAATTGCATTGATTTGAGATTGGGCCACCATCAAGTGAATATTAGGGCATTGGATATCCCTAAGACAACTTTTTGGACTCGGTATGGTCACTACTAGTTCTTAGTGATGTCATTTGGCTTGACCAATGCCCCAACAACCTTTATGGATTTGATGAACCAGGTTTTCAAATCCTATCTAGATTCCTACATGATCGTCTTCATAGATGATATTTTGGTTTACTCCCGCAATCAGAGGAATATGAGCATCACCTACAAATTGTACTTCAGACTTTGAAGGATCATCAGTTATATGCCAAGTTTTCGAAGTGTGGGTTCTGGTTGAAATCGGTTGCCTTTTTGGGTCATGTTGTATCTTTCGAGGGTATCAAGGTTGATTTTAAGAAGATTGAGGTAGTTCAGAACTGTCCTAGACCTACATCAGCTACAAAGATTCGGAGCTTCTTGGGTTTGGCAGGGTATTATTGCTGGTTCGTGGAGGAATTTTCATCTATCTTAGCCACATTGACCAAGTTGACCTAGAAGGGTGATCATTTTAGATGGTCCAATGAGTGTGAGGCGAGCTTTCAGAAGATCAAGACTACATTGATTATAGCCCTAGTGTTAGTGTTACCTTCAGGTTTGGGATCATACACTATGTATTGTGATGTATCGTGTATTGGGCTTGGCACGGTATTGATACAGGACGGTACGTTAATTGCCTACGTGTCTAGTCAGTTGAAGGTTCATGATAAGAATTACCATGTGCATGATTTAGAGTTGGCAGCCATTGTTCACATGCTTAGGATTTGGAGGCACTACCTATACAGTGTTCCATGTGAGGTCTATACTGACCATCAGAGTCTCCAACACCCGTTCAAGTAGAAGGACCTTAATGTGTGGCAGCGAAGATGGTTAGAGTTATTGAAAGATTACAATATCACCATATTATACTATATGAGGATGGTCAATATGATGGCCGATGCATTGAGTAGGAAAGCTAAGAGCATGGGCAGTTTGGTATATTTATCGGTAGTAGAGAGGCCACTAGTTGTGGATGTTCAGGCCATGGCTAATCTATTCGTGAGGTTGGATATATCGGAGCCGAGCCGAGTTCTTACTTGTGTTGTGTCACAATCATCGTTGTTGGAGAGTATCAAGGCTTGCCAATTTGATGATCCTCACTTGTTCGTCTTGAAAGACACATTGCAATAGGGTGGTGCCAAAGAGGTTATAATTGGAGATGACGGTGTTATGCGGCTTCAGGGGTAGATTTGTGTTCCAAATATTGTTGGGTTGAGAGAAATGATCTTTGAAGGGGCTCATAGTTCACGCTATTCCATTCACCCAGGTATCATGAAAATGTATCGTGACTTTAACTCACACTATTGGTGGCAGAGGATGAATAAAGATATGTTCAGTCATGTCTCTTGGTGTTTGAATTGTCAATGGGTGAAGTACGAGCATCAGAATCCAGCTGGGTTGACTTAGAGATTTGAGATACCAGAGTGGAAGTGGGAGAGCATCATGATGGATTTTGTGGTAGGCTTACCACAAACCTTGAGGAAGTATGACGTAGTATGGGGTATTGTGGACCGATTGATTAAGTCCTCACCTTTTATTGTGATGTTGACTTCCTATTCTTTAGAGCAGTTGGCTCAGATCTACATCTGGGAGATTATCCTCCTGCATGTTGTGCCTATTTACATCATTTCTTACCGGGGCATGCAGTTCATTTTGCAGTTTGGAGAGCCATGTAGCGTGAATTGGGCACGTGGGTCGAGCTGAGTACCATGTTTCATCCTCAAACAAACGGACAGGCCGCGCACACTATTCAGATTTTGGATGATATGTTGTAGGCATGATCTATGGATTTTGGTGGCAGTGGGACCAGTTTTTACTAGTTCTCCTATAATAATTGCTATCCATCGAGTATTTAGATGGCTCTATACGAGGCCTTATATGGGAGGCGATGTCGTTTGCTGGTTGGTTGGTTTGAGCACGTTAAGTCTAGATTGTTAGGAACTGATTTGGTTTGTGATGCCTTGAAAAAGGTTAAGGTGATTCAGGAGTGACTTTGTGCAACTTAGTCCAGGCAAAAGATTTATGCAAACCGTAAAGTTTGAGATATGGCCTACATAGTGGGTAAGAAGGTTCTACTATGGGTATCGCCTATGAAGGGAGTAATGCGATTTGGAAGAAGTGCAAGTTGAGCCCGAGGTTTATTGACCCATTTAAGATCTTGGGGAGAGTTGGGGAGGTTGCTTATAGGCTTGAATTGCCTCTTATCCTAGCAGGGGTACATCTGGTATTTCATGTCTCAATGCATCGAAAGTACCATGAGGATATGTCACATGTTTTAACTTCAGCACGATGTAACTTGATGAAAATTTGACCTATGAGGAAGAGTTAGTGACTATTCTAGACCATCAAGTTCGAAAGTTGAGGTCTAAGAGTTTTCTTTCTATGAAAGTGCAATGGAGAGATCAGCAGATCGAGGAGGCTACATGCGAGTCTGAGTCCGATATGAAGAGTAGATACCCGCTCCTTTTTACCAATCTAGGTATATTTCTATGTCCGTTCGAGGAAGAAAATTTCTTTTAGATGTGGAGAATGTGACGATCCAATAGGTCATTTTGAGTACTAGCTTCAATTTCTGTGTTCTGAGACTTCACATAGCTTCATTTGATGATATATGACTTGTGTGCATGGTCCATGTCATTTTTTGGAAAGCTTTTATATGAAATTTTGAAGAAAATGTGATTTTTTATTTAAAATAAGGCTAGCGTTAACCAATGTCAACGTTTTTGGTGAACAACCTCGAATCGGTGTTTCGGCGATTTTGGTAGGTTTATATGATATTTTTGGACCATTAAGCATGTTTGGTTGGGGTCCCGATTCCCGAATGACCCAAGCGCGTTTCAGCGCATTATGTGAAAAATTGGCAAAGTTGAGTTTCACGTAGAAAATCTTGAGTTTTGATCACCGATTCATGATATTTGATGTTATTACACTTGTTTGGATGTTGGATTGGAGACCAAGGGACTCGGGTGAGTTTCAAATGCGTTATGGAATGTTTTGGACAATAGATATAGCAACTGGTGTGTTTAGGTTGCAGGTCTCGCATTTGCAAAGAACTTATCGCAATTACAAGCCTCGCATTGGTGGTGTCAGGTTCGCAAATGCAAATTTGGGGATGAGATTGAAGATTTCGCAAATGCGAAGAGATAGTCACATTTGTGGACAGGTGGGTGGCCGCATTTGCAACCCAGAAGTCGCATTTGCGATATATAGCAAATGGCAGGCAGCTTTGCAAATCAGTTCACATTTGTAATGGAGGGGATCTTCGCAATTGTGAAGTAAAAGTCGCATTTGTGACGTCTATATGTCTATGACACTGCAATCAGCAGTTTGCATTTACGGATATCGCAATTGCGAACAAGAGTTCACAATTATGATGTCTGTAGTTGGGTAAAAGTTGGGGAAAACAGAACTTAGCTCATTTTACACCATATTTCAACTCTACGCTCTCTAGACGCATTTTTTGAAGAATATTTTCTCCTTAAATTTATCGATAAGCAACTTTAATTCAGTTTCCATCAATTATCTTTACTTTTCCAAGAATTTTAACGTCAAATCTATGAATTTCAAAGTAGAAATTAGGGGTTTTGGGTATGATTTAGGGATTTTGTGAAATTCTGATTTAGGCCTCAAAACTAAGGTCGGATTTTGAAACAAATCGCATAACCACGATCAAGGGTAAACAGGATTCTATCCGAATCTCGGATTTCGACCAAGCAAGCTTGAGGTTGACTTATTCAAATATGATTAAAAGTAAACCTTTTTCATTCATGGGCAGTTTCTAAAGCTTGTTTTGAATTGTTTGAATGATAATTAGTTAGATTCGGTTGGTTTGTAGGCTTGTTCTAAAGGAAAAGTTGTGGTTGATTGTTGACCTATTCCAAAAAGAGGTAAGTATCTTGATTAACCTTGATTTGAGGGAAATAAGGTAGAATTGAGTCTATTTCTATGTGAATTATTTGTTGGGGGTAGCGTATATGCAAGGTAATGAGTGTATATGCACGGACCATGGGATAAACATGCGAGTGGAATTTTCCTTAATTGTACCATGTTAAGTTGCTTATTGTGTCTTCCATGATTTAGATAGAATGCCAATTCTTTGATTGCTCACTTTCAAGTTACCTCTTATATAGAGATTGTTGTGATATTGGGTGTTGATAACGTGGAAATTGTTGATTGGTCATTGGCTCTGATTGTGGAAAGATTCTCATATGATAAGTGTTGTTAAATAGTATTGTTGAAGTTGAATTTACTTTCCACCATGCTTGGTATTGTGTTGTTGTGATTGCTAGCGAGGAAGAGTGAAAAGTACTAAGGGTGTTGTCGTATCTTATTTGCATATTGATATCTTTGCTTGAGTGATAGTGGGATTAAATCACGAAGGGTGATGTCATGCACATACATATTTGCACGACATGGTTAGGATGAGGGTAAAAGCACGAAGAGTGATACCGTGCACTTGCATTTATGATATATGGTGAGGATAAGAATAAAAGCATGAACGGTGATGCGGTGCAACTTGTTGACTTTATTGCTTTGACTTGAAATTTGAAATGTGGACATGACTTGATGGTTTCGGTGCTTATTTTGGAAGAGGTTTACTTGATGATATTTACTAACTGTTCCGCTTGTTGCCCATTTCTACATGCCCCACCATGTTGTTATTTTTTATGCTTTATTTGTTATTCCGCTGCTTTATATATATAACTACACATAAATTTAGTTGGTGTCTTGTCTTGGCCTCATCACTACCTCGTCGAGGTTAGGCTTGACACTTACTGAGTACATTGGATACACTTATGCACTTCTTGTGCAGATTTTGATATTGGTACCAGCGGAGTCCCGAGAGGTACTTAACGGATACTAGAAAGTGATTCGAGGTAGAGCTGCATCCCATTCGCAGGCCTTAGAGTCAATTTCCTATTTTTGTTATACTATTTGCATTTTGTTTTAGACAATGTTGTATTTCTTTCAAAATCATGTATTTAGTTGGATTTAGAAGCTCATGTACTTGTGATGCCAAATCTTGTGGTGATTTACGTTAGTCATTAGTTTTAAATTATGTTATCATAGAGTTGTTTTTACGTTATGTTAGTTGTTCAGCTGTCAGATGTTTATTGCTTTTCTTTTCGTATTAATTGTTGTGTTGGCTTTCCTTGCGAGCAGCAATAGGTGCCATCACGATCCTGATTGATTGGATTTTTGGTTGTTACACTAGTATACACATGGACACTAGTCACCTCATACCTTCGTAGCTCCCATAATATATAGCACGTAACAAATATAGCACCTACTAGTAAATTCCCACTTAAGTGTTTAGACAAGAGACTTACCTCACCTCGAAATTTGCTAATCGGCTCAGCCGCCTCTCTATCACCTCAAACCAATGCCAAACGATCTGAAACTAGTCAAAGAACATGCAAACAAATCAAAATATACTTAAAGACTCATAATTTAATCAATTAGATTCAATTTCCAACTCCACACGAAAAGTCAACAAGTCAACCCCCACGGGCCCACGTACCCGGATTCCAAATATTCTCAAAGGTAAACTTTAACCATAGCACCATGAACTCAAATATATAATTTATTCTCAATTCCATGTCTAATTTCGTGGTCAACACTCAAAAATACTATTTCTAGGTTTTCTTCCAAAATCCTAGAATTTCTTAATCTTTTCACATTCAAACCCATGTATAATCCATCTATTTAACTCACAATGGGTAGGAATCACTTACCTAGTGATAGATGATGAAAATGCCTCTCCAAAATCGCCCCAAAGTAGGCTCAAATGAGAAAAATGAGATAAAAATGAGCTAAGTCCTTATTTGCAATCTTATAAACTGCCTAGTAATCCTTCTTCGCGATCACGGAGGCTCTTTCGCAATCCCGAAGGCAAGACCATCGCCCAGAATTGCTCTCGCAGTCATGTTACACAACCTGCCAAGCCTACGCAAATGCAATCCCAACTCTGCGAACGCGAAGGCCAATCTTCCAGCCTCACCAAATTTCCTTCCACTATCGCGTACTCCCTCACGTGATCGCGGTGAGCAACCCTCCAAACCTGTCCAACCCCACTAACACATCGTGTTTGTGACCCTCATAGCGCAAACACGAAGAACAACCAGATCACCAAACGAAAATGCGAACCCCCAACCGCGATCGCAAAAAATAAATTCTTCCCATCTCCACACAACCATAAACCAGTAACTTCAAATAAAAGGGAATTGGTCCAAAACCATCGCGAAACACATCTGAATCCCCTAGTACCCCGCCCAAATCATACCAACAAGTACCCATACCTTATCCAAACTTATCCAAAGGCTCGAAACGCCACGTATAACATTAAAACAAAGAATCAACGATCAAAACCTTTTTCTTAACTTGTAAACCTTTAAACTTGGTCGAATGTGTCTGAATCACACTTAAACATTTCGAATCACGACCAAACTTCACACACAAGTTCCAATCAACTAAATGAAATTATCCAAGGTCTCGAAACACCACTCGGAGTCTGATAACGCTAAAGTCTGCTTTAAGTCAAACTTAGCTAATTCAAAACCTTCAAAATGCAAACTCTGATAATAAGTGTTAAATTACTCCCAGACCACCCGATACTCAACTCGAACATACGCCCAAGTCCAAAATATCCTTACAAACCTATTGAACCTTCATGTCCCGATTTTGAGGTTGTTTACTCAAAAGTCAAACATTGGTAAACTCTTCCAACTTAAATCTTTCTAATTGAGAATTATTCTTCCAAATCAACTCCGAACTTTTCAAAAATCAAAGTCGCGTGCAAGTCATAATACATATAGTGAAGCTACTCAAGCTATCGAATGTCGTATGACATGCTAGAGCTCAACACGACCGACAGGGTCATTACCAAATGACAAAGTTTGGTCTCTAGAGAAATTGAAGAATAATCGTTAGTGCATAAATCACTTTATTTTATTTTTGCTTGAATAATCACTTACCATCATTTCTCTTTTTTTGGACTTTGCAGGCGTTGTAGTGCCTCTTGAAAGGGTTCCCGACATCGAGGATTGGGTGTCCAATATCCTACATGTTTCAGAAACTGCTCAAGGACTTGGAAATCCATCGTCATCGCGCTCCGCGATATTACCCTCTTCTATTCCTGTCGAATTTCTCTTTGGGTTTGAAACAATCACTTTTATCTTCTTGCCAATACAACTAATATTCTTCATAGAGTTAGGACTTAAGAAGAGAGTGCCTTTTCAACTACTGGCCATTGCAGGTCTTTCCTTCGTGGTTGACACCACCAGGCTGCTTCAAGATCTACTTTCTAAAGTGTCGCGAGGAGACACTGTTGGATCTTCTTCAAAACTCTCTCCACTTCGTCCCCCAATGGAAGAGAGTCTCCAAAAGAAAGATGAATCGTCCTAGGGTTGAGAAAGAAAGAATGAACCCGTCCGAGCCTATCACGGTTGAATTCGACAAGGAAGCCCCTAATCTCGTGGTCTTAAGGCCCAGGGAGGTAGTAGAGTTGATTCCAGAAGAAGGATTAATAATTAGGTAGCCCGACCAAGTTGAGGTAGAGAGGACTACCATGTTACCCCAGAGTCCAGGAGGCTGACCTTCCCTTGTAGAGAAGCCTAAGGATGAGAGGGCACCCTCAGGGGATTCTTCTGAGATGTCGGTTCAGGCTTCGATCATATCATTTTTCCCCACCATTGACGATTAGAGGGTCATCAGTCTTTCCACGCCCGGTGGCACTGATGTTTTCACAGATCCCATGCCCATGGATAGGAAACTCCCAAAGTTGTTGAATCAACATGAATGGGCTCAAATGAACTCCATGAACTCTGCGGCATTGGTAACAGAAATAACCCATGAAGTAGCAAGGTCTTCCTTATAATGACCCTTTTTTTTGTACTTGCACTATTGGGTTATTTTTCTCATTCCTCTTTCGTTCTCAATCCTTTGAAAAGAGCTTGATGCCCTCTCCTTGGGGGTCAAGGAGGTAGTGAGGCACTATAAGTTGTTGATGGTTGAAAACGAGAAGCTCCAGAAGGAGGTCTAGGAGCTCAAGGCTGAGAAGGAGGCCTTCCACGCGCGGATGGAGGCCACAGAAAGGAGTGTCGATCAAAGGTTGTCGGAGATTTTGGAAAGTGAGACTCCCCTCTAGGTTGAGCATTCTAGGTCTTCCGAAAGAAATTCGATCCTCGAAGGAGAGCTGGCTTCAAAGACGAACATGGAAGTGTAGCTCAGGGAAGATTTCTCTTGGTTGGAGGACGAGGTTCGAGGTATGCAGTTTGAAAGGGCAATGGTTAAGGAAAGGGCCTTAGCCAACAATCAAAATTGAGAGGGTGCTCAATAGGCCTTCGTAAATTTACAGAAGAGGATGGTCATTCACAGGACCTGGTCAGTCATTGAGACTTGATGACGTACAAATGCACTACTAAAAAGTAAATGGACACGGTCGCATACAGTATAATATACCAAACTATGAGTCAAGATCGAATCCCATAGAGAATAATATGTAGTGTTTAGGCAATGTAAGAGAATTATTGCTATTATGCAAAGCCAAACACTTAAAAGGTGATTGCCAAAATATTTATGTCTACATGTGAAAATGTAATCTAACCTAGAAAGCAAGTAAAATGATCAATGGCTATAAGCATGGATATAAGGAAAATTACACCCAAGTAACGATCCAATGTATTTCACGATTTTACAAATATGAGCGAGTTTATATTAATTAGCCTCAAATATTAATTCTTTATTAGCTTCTTTCGAAGACTAACAAGACTTTCTAATTGAATTATCCCTACAATAATTAAAAGATTAAGTACATCCTAATATGACTACAAGCAGTTCAACCCTATCCCTGGGTAGAATCTATAAAGTGATGGTTAATGCTTCAAGTTCTTGTTAATTAATCTAACCCAACCCCAAATTACCTCTTCCAAGATTAATTTGAAGTTAATGGGTGAGTCGTAGGGTTAGCTAATCCTTTTAGATATTAAAGAACAAGAATAATTAAAGAAAAAATAATTAACTTCATATAAATAAAAACCGTTCAATACATAAGTACAACAAGATATTTAATCCACACTTTTAATATGAATATTCCCATAAACAAGATTCAAGTGTTGGAAAAAATACTACACACTTATATATACAATACAAAGAAAGGAAATGAAGAAATGAGTAAAAATGGGTAAGAAATTCTTAACCAAAAGTTTCAAATCTTCAAGACCCTAGTGTGTATGCAAGAACCCTAGCTCCAAAACTTGTCCTATCTAGTAAAGATACTGAAAAATAAGCAAAAGATGAGCTAGGTTGTGTATTAAAGAGTTTGGGGGCAAACAATATAAAATTATAGAAGTGCCCAGAACTGAAGCACGATCTTCGCATTTGTGAAGGGATTTTCGCATTTGCGAACCTTAACATTTCTGTTGATTATCGTATTTGCGATGAAGGACGTTGCATTTGCAAGAGTTGACTGTCTGGTTTGACATCGCATTTGTGGCCCTCATTTCGCATTTATGAACATTGCTTGACTTAGTTGACTTCGCAATTGCGATTCACATGTTCGCATTTGCGAACATTGACTGGCATGGTTGAATTCGCAATTGCGAGCTCCTGCTCGCATTTGCGACACCTGAGGCCAATTTCCAGATTTTTGCTTTTTAGCCCCTTTTTGACTTTTTTCGCTTTTTTTTCCTGATCACTTCTAAATTACATGAAGCCTGTAAAATGGAAGTAAATGAAATTAAACATACTATTTTATCAATCAAACATAGCAAAAATCTAAGATTAAAGACGAGATAAGTTGGTAAAATACCAACTTATCAAACCCCCAAACTTAAACTATTGTTTGTCCTCAGGCAATTAAAGCAAATTTCCTTCCATGTAATCAACTCAATAGTGCATCAATATGATACCAAGTAAAAAAAAAACTACTTTAAGCTAAAATACATGACTTTGATTGGTACCAAAAATTAATCTAAAGCTTATGACAAACCAAAAACGTCTCATAAATTTTATTACAAAGTGCTCAAACACTATGTAAATCAAAGTAGCAATCAAGTCATGATGCTAAAACTTTAAAATTTGCCTCTTTATCACGAATACTTTCCCTTGTTCATTCCTCCCAATTGAAAAAGGGATTAAATTCACAACTCAAATCTCATGTTCCCTCACACTTAAGAGAAAATCCCACACTTATAAATTTCAATCAAAACATAAATGGGATATGAAATGGAAAGAAATAACTCTCTCTCACAAAGATGTTCAAATGCACACAAGTAGTACCATAGGCTTGCCCTTCATTTATTTCTCCACTAATGTAGACAAACTTGATTCAAAATCAATTAGGACTTAAA
Organism: Nicotiana tabacum; assembly: GCF_000715075.1. Classification (NCBI taxonomy): domain Eukaryota; kingdom Viridiplantae; phylum Streptophyta; class Magnoliopsida; order Solanales; family Solanaceae; genus Nicotiana; species Nicotiana tabacum. The sequence goes on along the minus strand of NC_134080.1, from coordinate 63,492,344 downwards.
GGATTGTAGTTTCGGCTTTTGGTTGAGGTAGGGAACCATTTTGGTTAGAATGACTCAAAACCTCCCTAAGCACTATAACTTTTCAACAATCAAAGTACACTTCCTTCAAAAACCTTTCCACCCTTTCTTCATTTTTCATTTCATCACCTAGTCTTCCATTCATTCACAATTCCTTATTTTTCCTTCCTTTTTCTTAATTTTGTTTTTCAAAAATCAAGGAAGGTTCCACTCTTTTTAAAATTACCTTTCATCTTTTAAGCAACTTCCACATTACAACTTTTCCAACCTTCACCCCCAAACTTAGGCTTTTAGCCTATATTTATACTTTCAAAGAACTTAGGGAGGTGGGGTGACAAGGATAGATCAATGAAGAACAAAAGGTTAAAGCTTGTAACATGGTTGCCAAAGAAAAGGTTAACGACTCAAAAGGGGGTGACTAGGGAGAATATGCACGGGTAGGAAAATTTAATGCAAAAGTGCGGTCCAAGGAAGGCCTAACATCATTTTTCAAACCAAATTAATCTAGAATTTTGCTTTGAAGTACATTTCGGGCAAGTTCTAGACTATAAATAATGCAAAAGAGCTCATAATAAATCTCACCACACATGACACATGAAAACTCGAGTGAAATATAAATCCAAATTCCAACTGAAAGTAATGGACTCAAAGAAGTCATATACAGCCTAGGAGACTATTTAATGAATCAAAGAGCCAAAAGTTGAGACTAAAAGTCATGGCAATGATCCTTACTTCAATAATATTTCTTTTTCAGAGATCAAGTGTTCATATGCCAAAGTATAAATCATGTTGGCACCAAGCAAGTCACAAATTAGCGAATGGACACAAACCCCAACTCATACCACTTATTCTCCTAAATTAACAGAAACTATATCTAAACTAAAAGACTAATTCCATTAAGAAAGTCTCCTAGCTATCCAACATAAGGAAAAGTCAACACAATAATTTACCAAAAATACTCAGTTCAAAAGAAAATTGACGTCTTCGGAAAAAACTGTGGTATAAAGAAAACCAAGGATGTTGCTAATAAAATACAACATACTATATATATCTACATAAAAAATCAAGAAGCTATTAAGCAAGAAGTAAATAAAACATACTATATTAAAAAAATCAAGAATCTAGTAAACATACTAATATAATACATCACATGGAAATAAAATAGCAATCTACCATATCAACAGTTATACAAGAAGCCACCCCCAACTAGAAATGTTTCAATATTCTCAATGCACCAAACAAAATAGAGTAAAATGGTGGAAAGTGCTCCCTAAATATTGCATCAAGTTCTCTCCTTACTGTCGGACGCAATCGCAACCTCTTCCTCTTCTTCTTCCTCTTCCTCGAACCACTGAACTTGAGCATCATCATCATATTCCGGCTCAGACGATTTGGCACTGACTCGTGAGCCTTTAGAACTTTCCATAGTGCCTCCACACCCTTCCATATGCGAGTGAAGAATTTATCTCTCTTCTTCATCCCGGTGTGTGCAGTTGCCAGCTCAGCATGAGAAGTACTCAAAGTACCGTGCGTTATGGCCAAATCAGCGTATGCTTTCTCCAACTTCTTCAGGAGATCACCCTGCTTCTTTTGATCATCAAGATACTTTTGAAATACATTCTTTGAGATTCATATAGAGGGTCTCTAAGATGTCTCCCCAAGTCCCTGTGGAAGGCCAGCTATTAGGTCGCGAATCTGCCGCATTTCCTCAGCAAGCATACCAAATGGTCCTCCTACAGAAGATGTTTGCTAGCTACCCTGGTCGGTCTAAGAAGAAGATACTAACTTTCTCTTTTTGCTTTTCATGGCACCGCCCTCTTCTCTTTTCTTCAATAGAGCAATATGCTTTCCTAGATCTATTGTTGATACCCAATTTTTCCCTATATATTTTTATATATAAAATACTTTCAAAATAGTATATATATGTATGTATAAGAATGTTCAAATGTTTTATCATTTTTCCTTAATTTTTAAAGATTTTTAAACCAATTTATTTCCCTATTTTATTCATAAAAACCCAATAATAATTTCAAAATTTATCATTTTGATGATTCATTTATTGGATTCTCATATTTATGCTACCATATAGCTAAGATATTTTTTGCATATTTTTATAAATTGATTTAGTATTTTTTAAAGCTAAATTGCATATAATGGCAATATTAGCCTCTTTTAGATTTAATTGTGTTTATATCTATAAAAATTAAGTCCAGTATTTTTAATTTTATAATTATGTACCATAAATCATTTTAGCACCTTTAATTTATTTACAGAAATTATTTTATTATTTTTTATAAATCAAATAGTGAAAATTGGCTATTTAAATGTTAGCCCCGTTTTATTTCAATTATAGCCTAACGTGAACCCAATTTGAAGCCCAATTACCCCGACCCAATTGCAATCTGAACCGACCCAAACCTTATCCCATTAAACCGCCCCACTTACCCGTTTAATCCAAGCCGTTGATCCTTCAATATCAACGACCAATAATCACCATTTCCATTTTTAACCCAAACTACCCCTTCACCCTAACTCATTCCTCACAACACGCCGCCTCTGAAACTCCTCCTCTCCCAAATCCTCTCTACAACACCCTCAAACTCTAGCCGCCGCCACCTTATTCCGCCTTAATCCATGGCCTTCCAAGGTCATCGGAGACCTGTATCAGCCTCTCATGGCTTCTACGTGTTTGTTTCGGTGGTCTCATGACCAGATCATGAAGGGGCTTGGTCCAAACTTTGCTCGATGACTATTCTCCGGTCGTCTCTGATCCTTCTCCGGCCAGCCATGACCATTCGAGTCAGACCTTTGACTCTCCTGCTTAGATCAATGGCTTTCAAGGCCTTTCTTGTCACTTGGGGTTCTTCTGAAACACTAATCTCTAAGGTTATTTCAATTTCTTTTAGATCTGCTTCAGATTTATGTTTGCTTTGAACTTCTAAGCATTTTTCTCGAAGTTTCTTTTAAAACTTTGCTTTCAAAACTCTTTACCTTTTCCGATTAGGGTTTTCTTGTTAAGTTATTTCAAAACTTTTCTCTGATTTTTGACATGTTTTGCTATGTTTGCTCGTATTGTCTTTCTATTTGAGTTTGCATGATAAAAGTCCTGATTTCTTTTGGGGTTTCTGAGTCTATTTGCTAGTATTTGTTTCATTTACTTGTTTATCATCTCTAGACTCGATTGGTGTTGAAAACCCTAATTTCTTTTGTGTTCATTCGAGTCTCTGAAGCAGACTGCTAAGTATTTGTGTAATCTATTTGTTCATCATCTTTAAACTCGATTGTTTCGAAAACTTTAATTTCTTTGGGGTCTATTCGAGTTTTTGAAACTGCTTATGCAATTCATTTGTGTGAAATTGCTCGACTTGATTTGAAATTCCTTTATTTTAGCATCTCTTTTCTTTATGTGATTCCTTTGGTTCTGGGTTCTTACTATCTTTGAAACTTGACTATGCTTTTCAGAAGGTTTTTTCACTTGACCCTTTGCATGCTTATGATACTCTATCTTTTTCTCTACTACTAAGTCAATGAAACTTGACCTACGTGATTATCATGTTTCGAATGTTTGTTGTCTACTAACTTTGTGCTACTATTGCATGTTGTTTCCTTTTGCCAATAGTTTGGCCTCGCATGTCCAGTGTTTGTTCACTCTATTTATATGCTGAGTTTATTTCTTTGATTGACCATCAATTGTGTGACTGATTTCAAACTTTTCTTTTGTGAAAATCTAATTTCACTCGCCTGTTAAGGTTAATTGATCGCTTTCCTTGTTTTGCCTTACTGAATCCTTTCCAAAACAAGTATATTCCTGTACTTAGACTTAATCACTTACTCAATTGTTTTACTACTTCTTTTATGGCAATAATCAGTCTGCCTATAAATTGATTTCTTTCCTTATTTTGAACCTGTCACTGCCCGTTGAGCAAGTGATCCCTTAATTAAAGGCAATCACTTGTGTAATTGATTCTGAATAGTGATTGTTTCCATGTTTGTGGCTTATTACTTCTCTTTCACTTGTTTTCAAAAAGCTATGAACGCCATGTACTTCTCTTCTTTCAAAGACACGAACACAAGGCATAAAATAATTGAGTTCAGACACACACTCCACTAAAATCTCTCTCTTTTCTTTGTTGGTACTTGTATTGCTGCCTTACCTAGCCGGTTGAAAGCCAAGGCTAGGTTGTGGGAAACCTACTTATTTTTCTCTGCATTTGCATTTTACTGGTATGTTCTAATTAAGATTCTGCACCAACAACAACATGTTTCTTTACTGTCTCTTTCATTCTTGTTTGTCCCCTGTTTGTACTTAACCTAGTACCATTATTAAACATGCTTTAATCTGACCTTTCCTGTTCTGAATTAATGTTTTGTCCACTACTTACTATAACTTATGAATCCTAAATCCCCACTCTAATGTGTTTAATACTTGTTTTTGTTTTGGAGCATAACAGCATTGGACATTGCTGTGCATGACCCAAACCCGATTCCCCTAGGATCATAACCTCCATATTTCTTCCAGATGTTGCGTGTTCTGATTGGTTTATAAGCATGTTAGCACCTTTTATTGCTGTGTATGCCCAAAGCTGATCCATGCCTAAGTTCATGGGCTCCTTGCAATGGATTCCCAACCCTTGACCCCCATTTGTATGAAGTTATTAACTCTATGTGTTATTGATTACTGTCTCACTATCACCCTTTACCCCTCTCCTTTATCCCCTCAGTTTTTAAACTTTGTTCATGCACTTTCACTATCCTCTTAGAACTTAAGTTTTGCCCTACTTATGTGAGCCTTGCCTTGGGACCCATGAGCTTCCTCTGAACTTGGACACATAAGGGCTGGCATTTTCACACTACACTCATCTCTATTCTGGTTATGTAACTTGGGTGTGAGCACTGCCCGAGTGTTATTGAGACTCTTAGGGAACTTTGACACACTCAAGTCTGAGAAAGGCTTTGAATCAATGGAATTTGAAGTGGTTTATTCCATAACTTAGAGAGGAAGTCAAGAATCAGGTTTCCTCTGGTTGTAACTTTTCTTTGAACGTTTCTGGTGTAATTCATTATTTCTGGTCTGTAATAATTTGTAATAAACACCTGGGGCTGGCTAGTGAAAAGGGTTGGGTAATAATGTATTCTCAAGGGTAGATGGCATGCCTATAGGACTTAGATATCATATTTTAGGTTCTAAAAGGCTATAAGTAAGTATTATGTTCATAAGGTTGAAACTAGTATAATATATAGAAATTATGCCTATAGGGATTCCCAAGAAAATCCTGTTCGTTTCCGTTAACATTCAATGTTAGATATCATGCCTATAGGGATCCCCAAGAAAATCCTGTTCGTTTTTTTAACATTCAATGTTAGTTATCATGCCTATAGGGATTAAAATCAGCAAATATTAGATACTATCACCTACAGAATCTGAAACTAGTTCAATTTCAAATCAGTTTGATTCTGAACCAGTTTTAAACAACTTTCCTTCTTTATTTAACGAGGTTTAGCAAGCATGCCTATAGGATCACAGACCATTCTTTTTAAGTTGTTACTGCTTTGCCACACTTTGAATCAGTAAATAGATACCATGTTCCTAAGAGCTCACCCAAACACTTAGGTGAGACTTAGGTAATAACAACAATAAAATTTGAATCCGCTTTTGTTAGTTGCTACAACCAGCAGGCAGGCCTGATTCGGACTTCTTATTTGAGTTATGTAATAAACTAATCTGCCTCAATAATTAAACTCCCCTCATCTTTAGTATTTTAGTCAGACCTAAAAAGTATGTGCAAGTGATGCTATTTATGTGTTTTTTTGTTTGAGGAGGAATACATGGGCCTTTATCTGTTTTATATGCTTCCCCAACATGCAATATTAGGTGTTTTGTATGTCGCCTTAGATTTTTTTCCTTTTGAAACCAAAATCAGCCTAATATCCCTCCCTTTTAGGAATAGTAGTCCTAAGCTCGTCCAGGACTGATAGAAATGGGACGGGTAATAGCATGCAATAGTGATAGAGACCAATCCGCGCTTTAAATACCTTAACGGGGTGGGAAGGGTAGATATGGATATGATAACCGGTACGCTAATACCACGTGTATCCCCTCTTTTGAGGAGTATTATACCAGGTATTGCATTGATGTGATCCATATTAAATACAAACCTAGGACCCCTTTACATTCATCAACATGCTTAGTTATAACTCTTTCAAAACTTTGCTTTATTTTATCATTTCTAAACACCTGTGTATTTAAAATCCCCTCTTATGTGAGCTTTGTTTGTTTACTTGTTAATTGCATAAATTCACAATCAACTGTTTGGCTGGAAACCACACTAGTGGATCCTGAGGGGTGCCTAACACCTTCCCTATAGGATAATTTCAAACCCTTACCCTATCTCTGGTTATTCAAACGAATTTAGAATTAAACCCTATTGGTGTCCTAATGCACCTTAATCATTAGGTGGCGACTCTTCAAATTACAAAACCCAATTCCCAAAAGGAACGAGTTGTCCCATACCAAATGTCATAAACCCGATTTCGCGAGAAAAAGGGGGCGCGATAGCATGGAGACTCTGCTAGGGATATTTAGTCTTTTACTATTTCAAACTATTATTTTGGATTTATACCTATTTATGTGCAATTACATGTTTAATTCTTTTAAGCATTCAATTCCCTTTTCAACTGCAAAACTGACTTGTCTTCTTTGTTTCTTTCCTTACTACTACTTTAAATTATGAAACTACTGTATTTACTGCTTTCTTAATGTGAAAATACGTGCCAACATGCTTTTAATTATTGCATAATCATGCTCAACATCATACTACACTCGTGCCAAATGAATACCATAGCAACCTTATAATGAGTGGTTGCGCTCTTCCTATATTATTACTACCTAAATTTGGAAAAGGCATATTTGTGGTAAAACCAGTCGATCAACGGTGTAGTCGACGGTTCCGTGCCTTTCCCCCTTGAGTTGTCCGCTCAAGGGTACAAGTCTAAAACCACATAGAAACCTTACTCTATTTAAATTATGCATGCATCATGGTCAAACCTAGCTAGGTTAGTTATGTTGTCCACATAATGATCCTTTAAGATAAGCCTTGTCCAATGTCCATTGGGTTTACGTAAACTCAAACGGACATCATCATGTTCTGTGCATTTATTTCGAGAACTAAATGCCTTATGCCGATTGTTGATATTAAATAGTCGAGTCTAGTGGGGGTAAGGGTCTAACCTTATTTGTCTTGCAGAAATATGAGGCACGAAGTCCCTAGATTCGGCATGGTCACCAACATCCACCCAAGACTGTTAAGCTGGTGGGAGGATCTTCCCTCTAGCGATCAAGCTCTTGTCTGGAAATATCTGGGCAATCTACCTTCTCTCCTGGAAATCCAACCCAGCAACAAGATCATAGAAGCTGCTACTTTGTTCTGGGATTGTGAGAGGGCCGTATTCCACTTTGGGGACATTGAAATGACACCCTTGCTAGAAGAAATAGGAAGATTGGCCGGTATAGCATGGGAAACTCCGGGTTTGTTAATGCCTGAGAACCGCAAGGGCAGGGACTTTCTCAAAATGATGGGTCTGAAGAAGAATCCAGAGCTGACATGTTTGCAAAAATCCTACATTCCTTTTGACTATTTGTATGAGAGGTACGGTCACAGCAAATCCTACCGTACCTATCTTGACGAGTTTGCCATCACATCATTAGGGCATATTCACCGAAGGATCTTTGTATTCATGTTTTGTTTCCTTGGGTTGATCGTGTTTCCCATGAAAAAAGCAAGAATCTATACCAGGTTGGCCATGGTAACTAAGATCTTAATGGAAGGAATCAGTGGGCAACCCTTCAGCATTGTGCCCATGATCATTGTGGAAATATACCGAGCCTTGGAGAAATGCCAATAAGGATCCAAACACTTCGAAGGCTACAATTTGCTACTTCAGCTCTGGCTTATAGAGCATTTCCAAAGGGGTGAATACCGACAAGAGATCCAGCAAAGAGACTGGGATGATCATATCGCTTTCCATCATCCGAAGCAAATGAATTGCATTCCCAATATGTTCACCCAGCCAAAAGATGCCAAAGGATGGGTAGAATTATTTGATAATCCAACTAAGGACCAGGTACAGTGGATGTTCGAGTGGTTTCCGACTGAGGAATTGATCGCCCGATCCAGAGATGCACCTTTCCTGATATTGATCGGTCTGCGAGGAACATACCCTTATGTCCCTCTCCAGGTTATGAGGCGAGTTGATAGGAAGCAGGTTATACCTAGGGTCGACAAGATGAGTCATTTTCGGGCTGAATTCCAGGATGATGATAGTCCTTATAAGTGCCAAGCTCAGTAAATGTGGCACTGCAAGATCGTCATTGGGAGAGATACCATCGAGCCAGACAGATACCATGCTGGTTGCGCTCCCTACTATTCAGGCTGGTTGGAAGATAATCACGATGGTCTGAGCCAGCCAGGGCTTGCTAGGGGCCACAGGATCATAGATGAAAGGCCCGATGCACATGTCAAATACAACCAACTGCGCAAGAGGATTCGGGAGTGCGGAAACGAGCATCGTGAGATACATGAAGCCAACCAGAAACTGATTGAGGATGGAAGGACATGGCTGTCAGTGCCAACAAGTGACTGGGATACTTGGAGCAAGGTATAGTGGAATTGGAAAGAAAGTTTCTGAAGAGGGTCGAAGACTGCCAAAATGCTGAAGGAAACGAAGGCGGACATCTAGCCAGAGCCTACCTATTGCTGGGACTTCGCGAGTTGGGAAAGTTGTTCGACGGAGCCAAGGATGCCGAATTTGAGGAAGGTCCTTGTGGGACCAAATAGATAGGAGTTTGTCTTTTCTCTTTATAAAATATAATGAGGCCAATGGCCATTGGTGACATTTATTTCCTGTTTGTCTAGTGTCGATTTGGGATTCGTCTTATTTTCTATAAATAAAATGAGGCATTTAGCAATCTAAGTTCTCCAAATTAATTTGTCGCTTGGCCTACCTCGGGCACAAAGAGGTTCCCAAATTAGGACACGTTTTACATTTTGCACTACGTGTTTAAAAATAGCAACATTTTTTATGATCCTCACTAACTTGTTACCTTTTTGTTTTTACTTTTGTTTTATTATTCCCCTCCCCAAAGGTTAGTTCGTGCACTCTAGCAACATCATCCTATTCCACGAGATCTAGGGGCCCTCCACTCACTCATCCTTTTAGTCCTGTCAAAAACAAGAGCAAAGGGAAGATGGAAGATTTGAATAACGTCAGAAAAAAGAACTCAACTGAATGGGTAGAGGTCACTCATGGTCATGGTAATCAGGTTCCTAAGGAAAATGCATCCCAACTCGAACAAAAGCTGCTGAAATTCCAAGAAGAACTTGATCAGGTTCGGAATTTGGCAAATCTGTCATTTTCCCTAACCACCCCCGATATCAATTTCACAAATGCTCAGAACCCTATACCTACACAGAATATCCCAAAGCAATAGAACCATCCCGCTCCTCACCACCACTGCAACACCTGCCATACCTCAAACAACACCCTGTTACTCATTCCAGAACCCCAAAACTCCACAAATGACCACTTCCGCACCCACCGTAACACCCCCATCTACGTGGAGACCATGCCACACTCCTCCTAACCCATATCAAGCACACCCGAGTATGATGGTAAAGACCTACTCATTAGGAACCTGGCTAAAGAACTTAAGAAATTGACTAGCCGGATTCAAGGCGTCGAGGGAAGCAAGGGAATTGAAAGGCTGAACTATGAAGATCTTTGCATACAACCCAATGTCGAGCTACCCGAGGGGTACAAACCTTTGAAGTTCGAAGCTTGATGGTATAGGGGATACAAGGGTCCATTTGATAACGTACTGTGACAAGCTGGTTGGAGTAGGGAAAGACGAGAGAATCCGCATGAAGCTTTTCATGAGGAGATTAAAAGGAGATGCCTTGTCCTGGTACATTAGCCAAGATCCAAAGAAATGGTCAAACTGGATATGCATGGCGTCCGACTTTATGGACAGGTTCAAGTTCAACATAGAGAATGTGCCAGATGTGTTCTATATTAAGAATCTAAAGAAGAAACCTACGGAAACATTCCGCGAGTATTATACTCGCTGGAGGTCCGAAGCTGCTAAGGTCAGACCTGCCTTAGAGGAGGAACAAATGAACAAGTTCTTTGTCTAGGCTCAGGACCCGCAGAATTATGAAAGGCTAATGATGATTGAGAACTATAAATTTTCCGACATTATCAAGCTGGGTGAAAGGATCGAAGAAGGCATCAAAAACGGTATGGTTACAAACTTCGAGGCCTTGCAAGCTACAAATAAGGCCTTGCAATTAGGTGGTATGTCCAAGAAAAGGGACGTATGAGCCGTAATGGTTGCACAGAGGACCAAATCTCCTGTCAAATACCAAATTTACCCAACACCTCCACTCACATATCAACCAACTCCGAACTACCAAGCACCATCACCCTCCTATCAACCTCCACCACCCATTTATCAATCACCTCCACCTCTCACATATCAGCCTACTTTGCCCAGATATTCCCAACCCACACATGTCTTCAAACCTACAATGCTCAACCATCCCACTATCAATCACCTCCTGCACGCCAAAACTTCCCTAGAACTCGGCGGAATTTTGATAGCAGACCTCCAAAACAATATACAGCCATTGCTGAACCTATTGACCAGTTGTACGAGAGACTTAAAGTTGTTGGTTATGTCACCCCCATCTCTGCTGCAACCCTTGAGAACCCTTCTCAGTGGGTTAACCCAAACAAATCCCGTGCATACCACTCCGGCATGAAAGTACACACCATCCACGAATGTTGTTCTCTGAAAGACAGGATCCAGACATTAATTGATAACAAGATTATTGTGGCAAAGGAACCTACTCCAAATGTTCGCAATAACCCTCTGCCAGACCATAAGGGTGGAGGTCTCCACATGATTGAAATAGAGGATGATTGGGATCCTGAGGGATCAATCGGGTTGATCGCAGAGGGTGATGATCTAAAGAAGCCAATAGTTACTCTTAATCCCATCATAGTCCAGATTCAGCCATTTGGAGACATTGAGGTAAATATGTCTGTGCCACTTGGGTTTGAAGCGACGTCATCTGCAAAGACACCAGCGCCAATTGAAGTCGAATTCGTATCTCCAGCAAACGCACCCACACCGTTTGAAGTTGCAGTTTTACCACCCAAGGTACATGCTCCGTTTAGAGTAAGGACAGCCACACTAATCCCAGTGGCGATGTCGACCATGATGCCATTCCATACAAAGGCTATACCATGGGACTATATAGCCGAGGTGAGGAGGAAAGGCAAGGTCAGGGTCGAAGAGACTATTGCAGCATAGGTTATGACGAGAACTGGTAGAGTTTATATCCCTAAACATTTAGCTGAGTAAAGCAAGTAGACCTCCAATCGGCCACCCATCATTGAGATAGGGCCGAACGATCTTTGGAGAAAGATACAGGCCAAGGAATACTCGGTCATCGACCAATTGAACAAAACACCGGCGCAAATCTCCATTCTTGCTTTGCTACAAAATTTCGAGACACACAAGAACGCTTTGTTGAGGGTGCTGAGTGAAGCATACGTGCCAAGAAACATCACTGGCAGGGAAATGGCTAACATGTTATGACAGGTATTGGAAAGTCATAAAATTATATTTCATGAGGATGAGCTGCCACTTGAAGGGTTGGGTCACAACAAGGCACTGCACATCACCGTGCAATGCGAGGACTATTTTATCACCAGAATCCTGATTAATGGAGGTTCTAGTCTTAACATTTGTCCACTGGTAACACTTAAGAAGTTGGGTAAAAGACTGCACGAAATAAAAGACGGAGCTATCAATGTGAAAGCCTTCGACGGCTCCCAGAGGTCCACTATTGGGGAAATTAGTCTATGCTTGCAAATAAGGCCAACCTGGTTCGAAGTTTTTTTTCCAGGTAATAGATGTGCAGCATCTTACAATTTGTTGTTGGGATGGCCATAGATCCATGCCGCTAGGGCCATAGCATCAACACTACATCAGGTAGTAAAATTTGGATGGAATCATCAAGAGGTGATCATTCACGGTGAAGGGAGCAACCCTATATACAGTTGCCAAACCATTCCGGCAATCGAAGGGAGAAGGAAGCTAGGCGAAGAAACTTACCATCACATTGAACGGGTAAATGTTGTTGACAAAGATAAATGGTGGGATAACAAGATCGAGAGTATATTGAATTGGAGTGGGTACAAACCTGGCAAAGGACTCGGAAAGAACCTTCAAGGAATCGCTAAACCCATAAAGCTCAAGAAACATGGCACTACTTTCAGTCTGGGATACGGGTACACCTGGGAAGAATTCAACAACTGGTCGCCACCATGGCACAGTCCTTACTATCCACTGAAGTAGCCGATACCACATTTGGAGCAGACCTTCCAACCGGTCGATATTATTTATGAGTCAGATGAAGAAGAAGCACTGGCAGCGGTGAAAAACTTGTTCTTAAAAATAATGACATGGACTGTTGTGTTTTTCTCGAGGAGGAGTGGAAGAAGGCCCTTCCATACAGGCTGTAAGCACAGGGGCACGCCTCAATAACTGGACCATTAGGACAACTAGAGCCCGACGAGCCTCGGGGTAGCAAGGCTAAAACAAGCACTGTTTCCTTTACTAAAGGATTTTACTTTTTGCATATTTTCAATTCCCACAATAAGATCTCCAATGTTCAAAACGATTATGCAATTTATCAAAGCATTTTTTTCTTATGAATCGACACTCATTACTTTACTTATACAGCATTACTATTACTTATCTTGATGAACCAATGACTGTGACATGCAACGAGACAACGCAACAAACAGACATAGATTCAGAGGAAGATGACATACCGAAAGTGATTGTTAAGGAAGTTGAGAATTTTGAGAGCAGACCTAAGTCCAACCTGGACGAGACAAAAATTTTCAACCTGGGAGATGCAGAAAACGTCAAGGAAATGCGAATCAACGTTCACTTATCACTATCAGAAAAGAAGGAATACACAGATTTTCTAAGGTAAATATGAGGACATATTCGCCTGGTCATATGATGACATCACTGGTCTGAGTACATCTATTGTGGCTCACAAACTACCAACCGATCCAGCATGTCCTCCGGTAAAACAAAAACTCAAAAAGTTCAAACCAGATATGAGTTTGAAAATAAAGAAAGCAATCACCAAACAGGTCAAAGCTAAGGTTCTCAGGGTAGTAGAATACTCGACATGGTTAGCCAACATCGTTCCTGTACCAAAGAAGGATGGGAAGATCAGAGTTTGTGTCGACTATCGGGATCTCAACTGGGCCAGTCCAAAAGACGACTTCCCTTTGCCAAACATATACATCCTGATTGACAATTGTGCCAAGCACGAGTTGCAATCATTTATAGATTGTTTCATTGGTTATCATCAGATCTGGATGGATGAAGAAGATGTTGAGAAAACGGCTTTCAATACGTTGTAGGGAATGTACTGTTACAAGATAATGTCGTTCGGTTTAAAGAACGCAGGGGCCACCTACATAAGGACCATGACTACCATTTTCCATGATATGATACACAAGGAGATAGAGGTGTACGTAGATGATGTTATCCATCAAGTCCAAGAAGGCCACTGATCATATGGAAGATATGAGGAAATTCTTCAATAGACTACGAAGGTACAACCTAAAACTGAATCTCGCGAAGTGTGCATTTAGGGTTCCTGCTGGAAAATTACTTGGGTTTATTGTGAGTCGTCGAGGAATAGAACTGGATCCATCAAAAGTCAAAGCCATTCAAGAACTACCACCGCCAAAGAACAAGAAGGACGTGATGAGTTTCTTGGGAAGGATTAACTACATTGGCCAGTTCATAGCACAATCTACAGTTATCTATGAGCCAACCTTTAAGATGTTGAAGAAGGACGCTGCTACCAAATGGACTGATGACTGCCAAAAAACTTTCGACAGGATCAAGGAATACATGTCAACACCACCAATCTTAGTCCCACCTGAGCTAGGTAGATCATTATTACTCTACCTTGCAGTATTGGATGGAGCTTTCGGTTGCGTTCTGGGGCAGCATGATGAAATGAGGAGGAAGGAGCAGGCCATCTATCACCTCAGTAAGAAGTTCACCCCGTACGAGGCCCGGTATTCTCTGTTAGAGTGCACCTGCTGTGCTTTGACTTGGGTAGCTCAGAAGCTGAGGCACTAGTTCTGTGCCTATACTACATATCTCATATCAAGGATGGATCCTTTGAAGTACATCTTCCAGAAGCCCATGCCCACTGGCAAGCTAGACAAGTGGCAAATCTTGTTAAGTGAGTTTGACATTGTCTACGTGACTCAGAAAGTAATCAAGGGACAAGCACTAGCAGATCACCTTGCTGAAAATCCCGTGGATGGGGAATACGAACCCCTGAAAACATATTTTCTTGATGAAGAGGTATATTTCATAGGAGAGGACGTTGCAGAATCCTATGATGGTTGGAGAATGTTTTTTGATAGAACAACGAACTTCAAAGGAGTTGTCATAGGAGCAGTCCTAGTATCAAAAATCGGGCAGCATTATCCAGTGTCTGCGAAACTCAGGTTCCCGTGCACCAACAACATGGTTGAATATGAAGCTTGCATCTTAGGGCTTAAAATGGCCATCGACATGAACATTCAAGAGTTGCTAGTGATCGGAGATTTAGACTTGCTTATACATCAGGTACGAGAAGAATGGGCGACAAAGAACTCCAAGATACTCATGTATCTACATCATGTATAGGAATTGAGAAGGAGGTTCACAAAGACCAAGTTCCAACATGTTCCCAGAGTCCAGAATGAATTCGATGATGCATTGGCTACCCTGTCATCTATGATACAACACCCAGACAAGAATTTCATTGATCCCATTCCAGTAAAAATCTATGATCAGCCAGCTTATTGTGCCCATGTTGAATAAGAAGTAGACGGAAAGCCTTGGTTTCATGATATCAAGGAATATTTGGCAAAAGGAGAATACCTAGAGCTTGCAAATCCTACTCAGAAATGCACACTTCGGAGGTTGTCCAACAACTTCTTTCACAGTGGAGGAATCCTGTATAGGAGGACTCCTGATTTGGGGTTACTAAGGTGTATCGATGCAAAGGAAGCATCCAAGCTACTAGAGGAAATTCACGCTGGGACATGCGGTCGACATATGAACGGTTTTGTCTTAGCAAAAAAGATACTCCGAGCTGGTTACTTTTGGATGACTATGGAAACGGACTGCATCCAGTATGTCCGGAAATGCCACCAATGTTAGATACATGCAGACATGATAAAGGTACCTGCAAATGAGCTTAATGGAACAAGCTCACCATGGTCGTTCGCCGTTTGGGAGATGGATGTTATTGGATCAATTGAGCCCGCCGCTTCCAATGGACTCAGGTTTCTCCTAGTAGCAATCGACTATTTCGCCAAATGGGTCGAAGCAGCATCTTTCAGAGCAGTAACTAAGAAAGTCGTGGCGGACTTTGTCCGCAACCGTATCGTTTGTCGATTCGGGATTCCAGAGTCAATCATTACTGATAATGGCTCCAACCTCAACAGTGACTTGATGAAAGCTATGTATGAAACTTTCAAGATCAGACACAAGAATTCTACAGCCTACAGACCTCAGATGAATGGAGCCGTAGAAGCTGCCAACAAGAATATCAAGAAGATATTGAGGAAAATGATATAGAAGCATAAACAGTGGCACGAGAAGTTATCATTTACTTTATTGGGGTATCGCACCACAGACCGCACATCAACCGGGGCAACCCCCTATATGCTGGTTTATGGTACAGAGGCAGTCATTCCCGTTGAGGTAGAAATTCCCTCCCCACGGATCATACAGGAAGCCGAGCTCGATGACGCAGAGTGGGTGAAAAGTCATTATGAGCAACTAGCCCTTATAGACGGAAAAATAATGAATGCAGTTTTCCATGGACAACTTTATTAGAATAGAATGTCCAGAGCCATCAACAAAAGAGTCAAGCCAAGACAGTTCACACCGGGGAAGCTGGTGTTAAAGAAAATTTTCCTACATCAAGATGAAGCCAAAGGGAAGTTCTCTCACAACTGGCAGGGTCCATACATGGTTCACTGGATTCTGATAGGAGGAGCCCTCATACTTGTAGAAATGGACGGAGAAGTCTGGCCAAAACCTATCAACTCAAATGCAGTCAAGCGTTACTATGTGTAATCTTTATGCTTTCCTATATGATATAAATTGAACTACGCCTGACATGATTCCCGTTTAAGCGGGGATACATAGTCAGCCCTATGGGTTTGGTCACAATTCAATACAAATTTCATTTCTCCCTGCAATTGGAAACTGGGAAGAATTTTGAGGAGGACCCTCAAAATTCCGTAGCAAGAGAAGTTGCAATGTCTTGAATCACGTCAGAGTCGTCGGTTCATCTAAAAGTTTTTTTTATTATATATACTTATGACATATTTTTTATGAAATCATGCAGTTTATTACTGAAATTACCTTGTTTAGTAATGCTACCCCAATGATGCAAATAGTATCACCAGATCAAAGATGAGCAGATCAAGCAGAGCCAGCGGGGATACGAACTAACCTTCCCTCTTACAAAACTCATGATTTTTTAACGCAGGCACTTGGATTACGAAAGCATCAGACGTACTATACACCCATGAGACAAACGTCGTTCAAGAATACAACTCTCAAAACTGTTGCACTTACTCACATTTGCCATCCACACATACCGGTGACGTTCCATGTGACACAATGTTCCCAGCAGTCATAATATCGCAATCTACTATCAGCTAAGAAAGCTCTGTTACCGCTTGCCATTTTATTTCTTGCATAAGGCTACCATTTTGCCTTCCGAGACTAAATGTTGTCTCCATCTGCATTTCTGCATTGCAGAAGGCTACCATTCTACCTTCCAAGACTAAACGCTGTCTCCATCTGCATTTTCTGCATTGCATGGCTAAAAGATCGCCACCTTATCTACATTTGCATTGCTGAAAAATTGCTACCTACTGCATTGCATGGCTGAAAGATCGCCAGCTTATCTACATTTGCATGGCTGAAAGATCGCCACTTTATCTACATTTTCATGGCTGAAAGATCGCCACCTACTGCATTGCATGGCTGAAAGATCGCCACTTCATCTACATTTGCATGGCTGAAAAATCGCCACCTACTACATTGCATGGCTGAAAGATCGTCACTTTATCTACATTTGCATGGCTGAAAGATCGCCACCTACTGCATTGCATAGCTGAAAGATCGCCCCTACTGCATTTGCATGGGCTAAAAGATCGCCAAATACTACACTCATGGGCTGAAAGATCGCCACCTTATCTACACCTTCATGGGCTGAAAGATCGCCACTTTATCTACATTTGCATGGCTGAAAGATTGCCACCTACTGCATTGCATGGCTGAAAGATCACCCCCTACTACATTTGCATGGGTTGAAAGATCGCCAAATACTGCACCTCATGGGCTGAAAGATCGCCACCTTATCTACATCGCATGGCTGAAAGATCACCACTTCATCTACATTTGCATGGCTGAAAGATCGCCCCCTACTACATTTGCATGGGTTGAAAGATCGCCAAATACTGCACCTCATGGGCTGAAAGATCACCAAATTATCCAAAGACATCATCATTTGGAGGCACCATTTTCATAGCCCGAGAACACCATGTCATGGCTTGAGGACCCCTTTTAATCTTTTGCATATCATTATTCAAAGGCATCATGGTTCGGAGGCATCATCCTCATAGCCCGAGAGCATCATTTCATGGCCTGCGAATCCTTTATTATACGCTTCATGGCCCAAGACATCATGGTCTAAGGACGTCATCTTAACCGTCCAAAGACAACATTCATGGTCCGACGAGAATTTGCATCATGTCTAAATTTACGCACAATATATGCTTGTATTGCTTATTTTCAGGAAAACCGGCGAGCAACGACCATCTCGGCAGGAGCGATCCCGTTCCAATTCTCGCAGCCCTATCAGACCTTCACCATTCACCTCGCCCTGGATATTGCATCTTCTCTCGAAAGTCTACGCAGCCTAAACCTCTTTGAATTGTTCCGTTCGGTCAAAATTGGCCATCATATCTTTACCCAACAACTCTTTCATCCTTCCCAGATAAAGAGAGGTAGTTGTTGATACCCAATTTTTTCCTATATATTTTTAATATGAAAAATACTTTCAATATAACATATATATGTATGTATAAGTATGTTCAAATGTTTTATAATTTTTCCTTAATTTTTAAAGATTTTTAAACCAATTTATTCCCCTATTTTATTCATAAAACCCCAATAATAATTCCCAAAGTTATCATTTTGGTGATTTCTTTATTTTATTCTCATATTTATACTAAAATATAGCTAGGATTGTTTTTGCATATTTTTATAAATTGATTTAGTATTTTTTAAGGCTAAATTTCATATAATGGCAATATTAGCCTCTTTTAAATTTAATTGTGTTTATATCTATAAAAATTAAGTCCAATATTTTTAATTTGATAATTATGTACTATAAATCATTTTAGCACATTTAATTTATTTACAAAAATTATTTTATTATTTTTTATAAATCAAATAGGGAAAATTGGCTATTTAAATGTTAACCCCATTTTATTCAATTATAGCCTGATTTGAACCCAATTTGAAGCCCAATTATCCCGACCCAATTGCAATCTGAACCGACCCAAACCCTATCACATTAAACCGCCCCACTTACCCGTTTTAATCCAGTCGTTGATCCTTCAAGATCAACGGCCAATAATCACCCTTTCATTTTGTAACCCAAACGACCCCTTTACCCTAACTCATTCTTCACAACACGCCCCCTCTGAAACCCCTCCTATCCCAAATTCTCTCTACAACACCCTCAAACCCTAGCCGCCACCACCCTAATCCGCCCTAATCCATGGCTTTCCAAGGTCATCAGAGACCTGTATCAGCCTCTTATAGCTTCTACGTGTTCGTTTCTTTGGTCTCATGACCAGATCATGAAGGGGCTTGGTTCAGACTTTGCTCGATGACTATTCTCCGATCTTCTCTAATCTTTCTCCGGCCAGCCATGGCCATTCGAGTCAGACCTTTGACTCTCCTACTTAGATCAATGGCTTTCAAGGCCTTTCTTGTCACTTGGGGTTCTTCTGAAACCCTAATCTATAAGGTTCTTTCGATTTCTTTCAGATCTGCTTCAGATCTATGTTTTCTTTGTACTTCTAAGCATTTTTCTTGAAGTTTCTTTTAAAACATTGCTTTCAAAACTCTTTACCTTTTTCGATTAGGGTTTTCTTGTTAAGTTATTTCAAAACTTTTCTCTGATTTTTGACATGTTTTGCTATGTTTGCTCGTATTGTCCTTCTATCTGAGTTTGCATGATAAAAGTCATGATTTCTTTTGGGGTTTCTGAGTCTATTTGCTAGTATTTGTTTGATTTACTTGTTTATCATCTCTAGACTCGATTGGTGTTGAAAACCCTAATTTCTTTTGTGTTCATTTGAGTCTCTAAAACAGACTGCTAAGTATTTGTGTAATGTATTTGTTCATCATCTTTAAACTCGATTGTTTCGAAAACTTTAATTTCTTTGGGGTCTATTCAAGTTTTTGAAACAGCTTATGCAATTCATTTGTGTGAAATTGCTCGACTTGATTTGAAATTCCTTTGTTTCAGCATCTCTTTTCTTTATGTGATTTCTTTGGTTCTGGGTTCTTACTATCTTTGAAACTTGACTATGCTTTTCAGAAGGGTTTTTCACTTGACCCTTTGCATGCTTATGATACTCTATCTTTTTCTCTACTACTAAGTCAATGAAACTTGACCTACGTGATTATCATGTTTCGAATGTTTGCTGTCTACTAACTTTGTGCTATTATTGCATGTTGTTTCCTTTTGCCAATAGTTTAGCCTCGCATGTCCAGTGTTTGTGCACTCTATTTATATGCTGAGTTTATTTCTTTGATTGACCTTCAATTGTGTGACTGATTTCAAACTTTTCTTTTGTGAAAATCTGATTTCACTCGCCTGTTAAGGTTAATTGATCTCTTTCCTTGTTTTGCCTTACTGAATCCTTTCCAAAACAAGTATATTCCTGTACTTAGACTTAATCACTTACTCAATTGTTTTACTACTTCTTTTATGGCAATAATCAGTCTGCCTATAAATTGATTTCTTTCCTTATTTTGAACCTGTCACTGCCCGTTAAGCAAGTGATCCCTTAATTAAAGGCAATCACTTGTGTAATTGATTCTGAATAGTGATTATTTCCATGTTTGTGGCTTATTACTTCTCTTTCACTCGTTTTCAAAAAGCTATAAATACCCTGTAATTCTCTTCTTTCAAAGACACGAACACAAGGCATAAAATAATTGAGTTCAGACATACACTCCACTAAAATCTCTCTCTTTTCTTTGTTGTTACTTGTATTGCTGCCTTACCTAGCCGGTTGAAAGCTAAGGCTTGGTTGTGGGAAACCTGCTTATATTTCTCTGCATTTGCATTTTACTGGTATGTTCTAATTAAGATTCTGCACCAACAACAATATGTTTCTTTACTGTCTCTTTTATCCTTGTTTGTCCCCTGTTTGTATTTAACCTAGTACCATTATTAAACATGATTTAATCTGCCCTTTCCTATTCTGAATTAATATTTTGTCCACTACTTACTATAACTTATGAATCCTAAATCCCCATCCCAATGTGTTTAATACTTGTGTTTGGTTTGGGGTATGACAACATTGGACATTGCTGTGCATGACCCAAACCTGATTCCCCTAGGATCATAACCTCCATGTTTCTTCCAGATGTTGTGTGGTCTGATTGGTTTATAAGCATGTCATCACCTTTTATTGTTGTGCATGCCCAAAACTGATCCATACCTAAGTGCATGGGCTCCATGCAATGGATTCCCAACCCTTGACCCCCGTTGTATGAAGCTATTAACTCTCTGTGTTATTGATTACTGTCTCCCTATCACCCTTTACCCCTCTCCTTTATCCCCTCAGTTTTTAAACTCTATTCCTGTACTTTCACTATCCTCTTAGAACTTAAGTTCTGCCCTCCTTGTGTGAGCCTTGCCTTGGGACCCATGAGCTCCCTCTAAACTTGGACACATAAGGACTGGCACTTCTACACTACACTCATCTCTATTATGGTTATGTAACTTGGGTGTGAGCACTGCCCGAGGTCCTATTGAGACCCTTAGGGAACTTTGACACACTCAAGTCTGAGAAAGGCTTTGAATCAATGGCATTTGAGGTGGTTTATTCCATAACTCAGAGAGGAAGTCAAGAATCAAGCTTCCTCTAGTTGTAACTTTTCTTTGAATTGTTTTGGTGTAGTTCATTATTTCTGGTCTGTAATAATTTGTAATAAACACTTGGGGCTGGCTAGTGAAAAGGGTTGGGTAATCATGTATGCTCAAGGGTAGAAGGCATGCCTATAGGACTTTTCCTTTTTATTCCGCGTGTTCAATTCTACATTTTAGTCACTATGTCTATAGGGTTTATCTTAATTTCTTCACGATCAATTTCACATCTAGATAACCTGCCTATAGGACTTATTTATAATTCTGCCTATTTGTTGTCACTTAGATATCATATTTTAGGTTCTAAACGGCTATAAGTAAGTATCATGTTCATAAGGTTGAAATTATTATAATATATAGAAATCATGCCTGTAGGGATTCCCAAGAAAATCCTGTTCGTTTTCGTTAACATTCAATGTTAAATATCATGCCTATAGGGATTCCCAAGAAAATCTTGTTCGTTTCCGTTAACATTCAATATTAGATATCATGCGTATAGGGATTAAAATCAGCAAATATTAGATACCATCGCCTACAGAATTTCAAACTAGTTCAATTTCAAATCAGTTCGATTCCAAACCAGTTTTAAACAACTTTCCTTCTTTATTTAACGAGGTTTAGCAAGAATGCCTATAGGATCTCAGACCATTCGTTTTAAGTTGTTACTTCTTTGCCACACTTTGAATCAGTAAATAGATACCATTTTCCTAAGAGCTCACCCGAACACTTAGGCAAGCCTTAGGTAATAACAACAATAAAATTTGAATCCACTTTTGTTAGTTGCTACAACCGGCATGCAGGCCTGATTCGAACTTCTTATCTGAGTTATGTAATAAACTGATTTGCCTCAATAATTAAACTCCCTTCGTCTTTAGTATTTTAATCAGACCTAAAATGTATGTGCAAGTCATGTTATTTATGTGTTTTTTTTGCTTGAGGAGGAATACATGGGCATTTATCTGTTTTATATGCTTCCCCAACATGCAGTATTAGGTGTTTTGTATGTCGCCTTAGATGTTTTTCCTTTTGAAACCAAAATCAGCCTAATATCCCTCCCTTTTAGGAATAGTAGTTCTAAGCTCCTCCATGACTGATAGAAATGGGACGGTTAATAGCATGTAATAGTGATCGAGACCAATCCGTGCTTTAAGCACCTTAACGGGGTGGGAAGGGTAGATATGGATATGATGACCGATGCGCTAATACCACGCGTATCCCCTCTTTTGAGGAGTGTCATACCAGGTATCGCATTGATGTGATCCATATTAAATACAAACCTAGGACCCTTTTACATTCATCAAGATGCTTAGTTATAACTCTTTCAAAACATTGCTTTATTTTATCATTTCTAAACATCTGTGTATTTAAAATCCCCTCTTATGTGAGCCTTGTTTGTTTACTTGTTAATTGCACAAATTCACAATCAATTGTCTAGCCGGGAACCGCACTAGTGGATCCTGAGAGGTGCCTAACACCTTCCCCTTAGGATAATTTCAAGTCTTTACCCTATCTCTGGTTATTCAAACGAATTTAGAATTAAACCCTATTGGTGTCCTAATGCACCTTAAATAATTAGGTGGCAACTCTTCAAATTGCAAAACCCAGTTCCCAAAAGGAACGAGTTGTCCTATACCAAATGTCATAAACCCGATTTTGCGAGAAAAAGGGGGCCTGACATCTATCTAGTTGCCTTTCGGATCCTCCTCAATCCCTACAAGCTAGCACAGCTCAGTGATAAGAGATGGGAACATCAGTGATTGACCATCATGCCTTAGATAATCCCTTATCTCATTGATGAAGATCGCGCCAACATTGGGTCGGATATCATCAAGAATAGAAACGATCATTTGAGCTCTAAATATTAATAAATTCCATATATTCCCCACATGAGATGTGACTGCATATGATGGCCAGCCATATCTTTATTTTGGCAGTGAATTCTTTGGATATGATCCCTCTCTTTTCAGCTGCCCATGGAACATCCGCACCCGAGCACAATTTGGAGACCAACCACTCCCCTAAGGCACAATCCTTCTCATGAAATGGTGCCATTCATGGTCCTGCAGGTGATAGATTCGATTCATAGCTTCAGCTCCAAAATTCACCATTTTTCCACGAATCCTCATGATTGGATTTCTTAACTTCATGGCCGGAACATTCACATAAAATTCCCTCACACATTGCTCATTTTCTTTGAAGGCCTGAGGGGCAAAACAGGTCCATTCCATGACCAAAAGCCTCTGATGGAACTCGGGAAGATGTTCAAGGACCTTTTCCATCAATATACAACTTTCTAGGAGCAACTTCTTCAAGATCAACACGGCATAGTACCATTCTTAGCATTCCAATGACAAAAACCGATGTTGGTCATTCTTTTCCTCAATTTTCAAAGGGTTGTCATGTGCGGACTCAGTGGAACTAGCGCTCATTTTTAGCTTATGGTACCTGCAAACAAAATATTGGAGTGAAAACATGATATGGGTATGCAATGCATTGCAAAATGAGTCAAATACACCAAAGAAATGATTGGACAATCGAAACCCCAGCCTTCGAAAAAATTCCAAATTTTCAGTTATGCAGAGCACAACTCTCTGATGTTGCAATTGTGACAAATTCTTCGCAATTGCAAAGGCCGCAGACATCTTCAGAGTTTGCAATGCGAGCTCAGCTTCACCAATGCGAAGGTTTCCAGATCTGACTATGTTCGCAACTGTGATCACGTCTTCGCAAACGCGCAGAGACCATCGCAATTGTAATCTCGTTGTCCCCAGCAGCCTTCTCTCACAGAACAGACCCCCAATCTCCAAAATTTTCGAACAATGGCACACTTTTAAGGAGCCCAATCAATTTTTAGGCACATAAACACGCAATAAACTTCACACACAACCACGAACTGAAGAAATCTCAATGATTCGGCCAAGAATTTCATTCGGGTCTTTCATCAAACACATAGTAAGAACAAAAAGTCACTCATATTTTAACAAAGTTATAGGTACTCAGACTTCCCCATTTTTGAAGCAAAGAACGAGCATCACACTCTCAACCAACCTCACTAAGAAATCAGAACACATTTGAGCTATTTTTAAAATAATTTCGCACAGAAGAGAAGAACCTATTTGAACCCGAACTACAGAGAGATAAAGGAGAGAAGAACATGAAGATGCTACAAATCATGAAGAGCACAAAGATTAAGGTTTCATATCTTGATACTTGCAATTAGGAGTGAAAATGGTGGAACTTAAGAGTTGGGAGAGTGAGGAAGATACCATTCGTTCAATTTTAGAGCCTCAAAAAAATTGAAATTGTTGTTAAGTGTTCAACAAAACCTTGTATAAGAGCCTCAGAGGTCGCAATTGCGACAGAGAGCTCACAATTGTGAATGGTGAAAAGTCAACAGGGTTAGCAATTGCGAGTCTAACTTCAATTTACTGATGGGCTCCCTATTCGCAAATGCAAACCGATATTTGCAAATGCGACAACTGAGGCATGGACTATTATTTCTTCATTGCAAAACCTCCTTGCTTGTTGTCCCAAGCACTTCCAAATTTCCTGAAACTTGGTATATTGATAAAAAATAATAAAATAAACTATATTAAAGAGAAAATTTGAAAAATAAATAATTTTCTTTTAAAATGACTAAAAATATGAAAACGATGGGTTGCCTCCCACCAAGCGCTGCATTTAACATCGTAGCACGACGCGAATAAACTTTACCACTTTTCTCGTCACTTGGAGGATGTAAATTAGGAACCTAACCTGGATTTAATCTTGTGATCACGAGCGGCAGGGGTGGTAAGTAATTGAAAAAACCAAACTTTGATTTCTTCGTTATGCATTTCTTGGCTTTCATTTGAGGCATGTCAGTTTGCGTTCCTGAACTTTCAAATTGCAAGATGTATGGCTCTTGTCTTTCTTCGTTAGACTCACACATGTATTCACACTACTCAATTCCCATATCATCATGAAATTCGAAGTTAAAAAATTCTTAGAGTGAGATATCAAAGTCCCAACTTGCAACATTTTTCGGACTTTGACATCCTCTTTTTCCTCCGGACTAGAGTCAATATCAACCATTTATTCAATTACACCGGTTGACTCTAATTCTATTTTTTTCTTGGCATCATCAACGCATATGGAATATGTTGGCGGATGTTCAATTCTTGATTCCTCAAAATAAAGCTCACTTTCTTCCTCGAGGTTGGACTCTTCTTCACCTCTTTCCACACTCTGAAGTTGGTGAGCATTATTAGCCTCAACCAATGATTTCATCTGATCTTCCAAGGTGTGGATAGTCTCACCAATTCGATTTAGTGCTTGTTTCAAGTTCTCGATTGCCAAGTTTTGCTTCTCCTTATTTTTAAGAATAGCCTCCAACATGAGCATTAACCTCTCATTTTGAGCATTTGAGAGTTCTTCTTGATTTTGGTCAAGTGCCAAAGAAGAATTTTCGGCTTCAACCTCTACGGTACGTTCTTGGATATCATTCAATTCTGAGGCTTTTGGGACCTCTAAAGCTTCAAGAATCTCTCCCATTTGTGAGTTTAACCTTTCAAGCGCCAAGTCATTTTGGAGACTAGTTTCCAAGAATTCCTCCAAGGATTTTTGCTCTTTGTTTCCTCCTTCAAGTAGGAATTTCCTCATGAGCTTGAACTCTCCATTTTGACCATGCTCAATTTCTTCCACGTACATATCCCTATAATTGTCATCACAAAAAGTAGAATCATCATAGCGGGGGTTCGGGAAAGGGAAGGAGAAATAAGCACAATTAACCCAACGATCATTTTGACCACCACACTTATCACATATACCCACTCATGGGTTTGAGATTGTGCGCAAAATCCGTCCCTGGGAGAATTTAAATAATTTTTCCATGAGTCTGGTCCTCCACAATAAGGACAAGGGTCATCAAAGTATAAACGACTACCATCCGACCCATTTTTATTATGTGATGTCATTTTTCAAAAACTAAGAAAATTTAGAAGCAACAAACAAGAAAAATAAACAAAGATAAGAAAAATTAACAAAGATAAAAAAAATTACACAAATATTCACAAGTTTGGACCAAACCATGTAAGCTTATTTCTCAAACAACCTATATACGCCAAATTGTACCCCTGGCAATGGCACCTGTTTTGATGACGTCCAAATCCACTACTAAAAAGTAAATAGATACGGTCGCATGCAATATAATATACCCAACTATGAGGTACGCTCGAATCCCACAGAGAACAATATGTAGGCAATTAGGTAATGTAAGAGAATTATCGCTTGTTATACTAAGCCAAACATTTAAAAGGTGATTATGAAAATATTTATGTATAAAGAGAAAATGTAATATAAAATAGAAAGCAAGTAAATGATCAATGGCTACAAGCATGGATACAAGGAAAATTACACCCAAGTAACGATCCAATGTATTTCATGATTTTACAAATATGAGCGAGTTTATGTTAATTAGCCTCGGATATTAATTCTATAATAGCTTCTCGGAAGACTAAAAACACTTCCTAATTGAATTATCCCTAAAACAATTAAAAGATTAAGTACATCCGAATATGGCTACAAGTAGTTTAATCCTATCCCTATGTAGAATCTATAAAGTGAGGGTTAATACCTCAAGTTCTTGTTAATTAATCTTTCCCAACCCCAAATTACTTCTTCCATGATTAATTCAAAGTTAATGGGAGAGTCCTAGGGTTAGATAATCCCTTTGGAAATATTAAAAAACAAGAATAATGATAGAAACAATAACTCACTTCATAATAAATAAAAATCGTTCAATATATAAGCATAACATGATATTTAATCTACACTTTAATATGAATATTCCCATAAACAAGATTCAAGTGTTGGAAAAAAATACTACACACTTAGATATACAATACAAAGAAAGGAAATGAAGAAATGAGTAAAAATGGGTAAGAAATTCTCAACCAAAAGTTTCATTTCAAGACCCTAGTGTGTATGTGTTACGACTTGGATTTTCCCACCCTCGGGAGTCGTGATGGCGCCTATTCATGAAATCTAAGCAACCCAACTATTAAGGTTTTAACACATTAGCAATCAACCTAAATAGATATAAACAGTAACTAAAGCTAAGCGGATGAAAAGTGCGGAAATGCTATAAAAAATTCAAATAATCTAATACATGTCTACCCACGAATTTGGTGTCATAATTTCACGAACGACAAAAATTTTCACTACAAATACAAGTCTGAACAAAGTACAACTATTCTCGAAATGAAAAGAGACAGTAGAGAGCTAAAACAGGGAAGGGGATTTCAGGCTCTGCGGACACCAACAGATCTACCTTGGTCTCCTTGGACTGAAGGAAGCTACCTCATCTACTCACCGGGTCCGGCACCGAAACTGCACAAAAGAGTGCAGAATGCAGTATTAGTACAACTGACCTCATGTACTGGTAAGTGTCGAGCCTAACTTTGGCGAAGTAGTGACGAGGCTAGGACACGACAACCATATAAACCTGTGCAATTAAATCATATGCAAATAGAACCATAATAACAGAAATCAATAGAATAAGATGGGAAGGGGACATGCTGCGGGGAATATCAAGTTCTAACAATAAAATAATAGAGAAGCATAAAGGACACCATAGTTAAATCGGTAGGAATAAGGAAAACAGTAACACGTGAACGACATCACTCTTCGTACTTTTACTCTCGTTCTCACCATATGAAACAAGGGAAATGGCATGGCATCACCCTTCGTGTATTACCACTCATAATCATGGCACGACATCACCCTTCGTGCATTAACTCTCAAATCATGGCACGACATCACCCTTCGTGCATTAACACTCACTTACAATATAATGCACGACATCACCCTTCGTGCTTTGAACTCTTCCTCACCCAAGCAATAGAAACAATACGTCCCGGCAAGGGAATCAACAATATAAACACTAACATCACGGCAAGTGAATCAGTTATAACCAATCGCGTTTCAACAGTTACTTCACAAAATGAATCTCAACTTGGGCCAATACTCCACAATGATCAATTATCAAGAGATGATCATAAGCCTTGTTCAACAGTGATAATTATCAATTTAAGCATGGACAGTGCATAATAGAGTCACAACAGTCATGGTATAAGACTCACGGGCATGCTTGACACCAATGTATAGATACTCGTCACCACACCTATACGTCGTACTCAATACAAACAAGACCACAACTCCTATTCCCTCAAGCTAAGGTTAGCCCAAACACTAACCTCAATTCCACGGACAAAATCAAGCCTCAATTACCGCTTTACCTCTCGGTTTCACTTCCAATCTGCTTGAATCTAGGCAGAATTTACTTAATAACAATAATAAATGCTAAATAAACCAATTTTAATGCATGAAAATAGATTTCCCAATGTTTATCCCAAAAAGTCAAAAACTGACCCCGGGCCCGCTTGGTCAAAACCCGAAGTTTGAACCAAAGCCTGATTACCCATTCATTCACAAACTCAAATATGCAATTGGTTTTAAAGTCCGACCTCAAATTGAGGTCCAAATCCTCAAAATTTGAAAATCCTAATTTCTACCCAAAAACGCCCAATTTCCCATGAAAAACCCTAGATTTTGGAGTGAAATTATGTAAAAAGATGAATTATATTGAAGAAGATGAGTTAGAAATCATTTACTTATGATTTGGAGAAGTTTGAGCATTTGAAAAATCGCCTAGGGATGCTTAGGGTTCGAAATTTTGAAGAATGAAGTTGAAATCCCGTCAAAATCCCACTTAACAGGTCGCAGATGTTGCAATTCCGACTGGAGCTTCACATTTGCGAAGCTCACAATTGTGAGAAGGGCATCACAAATGTGAACCTTCGCAATATCTTCTGCCTTCGCATTTGCGACAATTTTGTCGCATTTGTGACCTCTAGCCTACCTGGATAACTTCGCATTTGCGAGAAAAGCTGGCCCTGACCTTTTTTGCATTTGCGAAGCAAAAGATCGCATTTGCGGACACTATTTACATTATAATTGCGATGCCTGATCTCGCAATTGCGAGATCAAAGGCCTGCTACACAGCTGAAACATACCAGCAATCTCCCTAAGTCCAAAATCACTCTCCGTAGCCTATCCAAACTCACCCGAGTCTTCGAGGCTCCAAACCAAACATGCACGCAAGTCTAAAAATATCATAAGGACTTGCTCGTGCGATCAAATAATCAAAATAACATCAACAACTACGAATTTAACCTCAAATTCATGAAATTCCTTAAGAATATTGAAATTTCCATTTTCTCAACTAAATATCTGATTTATACCAAATCAACTCCGATTCTTACCAAATTTCATAGATTCAACTTAATTATTATTTTAAACCTGTACTGGGCTCCAAAACCAAGATACGAATTCGATACCATCAAAAACACACACCATTTCATTTCCAAAAGTCATTATATTTTCTAGCAAACAATTTTCTATAAAAATTCTTTTCTCGAGATAGGGACCTCGGAATTCGATTCTGGGCATATGCCCAAGTCCCATATTTTACTACGGATCCTGCAAGACTGCCAAATCATGAGTCTGGGTCCATTTACCAAAAAAAGTAACCAAAGTCAACCTTAATCAATTTTAAAGGCTAAATTCAATATTTCTCTTAAAGTTCACATAAAAGCTTTCTGTGGACGCGCCTGGACTACGCACGCAAATCGAGGTTAGACAAAAGGATGTTTTTAAGGCCTTGAAATACAAATTTGACTTCTAAAATAAGAGATGACCTTTTGGGTCATCACATTCTCCACCTCTAAAACAATCGTTCGTCCTCGAATGGACATAGAAAAGTACCTGAGTTGGTAGGGACGAATTTTCTAACAAACTTATGCTACACATTATTCAAAGCTAAATAATACTTTATTTTCTATCTTATGATACTCGTATTTGCTGCATTTAGAAGCTCTGCTCCCGGAACCAAGCTATCTACTATTTTATCTCGATTTCAATGCTAAGTCTTGCATTTTATTTGATTTATTTATTATTTTGGGATCAAATCGATTCTAGAATTGGTACTACTTGTCCTTTATCTCTCCATTTTCTTGTCTCTTCCTTCTTTCTCCCTTTCTTGCTTTCATTTTCTTGTTCTTGCCCTTCCTGAGTCGAGGGTCTATTGGAAACAACCTCTCTACCTACATTAGGTAGGGGTAAGGCATGCATACAGACTACCCTCTCCAGACCCCACATGTTGGGATTATACTGGATTTGTTGTTGTTGTTGTTGAGATCAAATTGATTCGCTTGTCCATAAACTACGCTATAAATTTAACTGTACCGTTTTACGGGTAAATAGTTTGGTGCCCACCATGGGGCTTAGACAATTGCATAATTGAGTTAATGCTTGCATCTATTACCAATATGTTTGATTCTTTGTTTCTTAGCAAAAATCATAAAGATGGCAAATAACGATGTCAACATCGCACACAACGTTGAGGCACAGGAAAATCTGCCTCAACACGAGGATTCAATAAGCAACACCCGTAACGAGGAGGACATAGCCATGCCAGTTCATGGAAGGCGGTATCCCTGACAAGTACGGGAAGATAATCCTGATGACGCTGAAGACGAGCACATTGCGGAAATGGTGAGGATCCTGAGGGAACAACAAAAGGCTATCATGGTCCATCTATCACAGCAAGGCCAGGACATTATAGAATTAAGGCAAGCATTGTCAGTGCTTTTAACAATGCAAGTGGAAGAGTTCCAGTTCCTCCCGGTGCTCCCTCAAATCAAAAAATGCAAAGGGTAGATAACAATACCTGATAGGTGAGGTCGGCTTCGAGAGGGCTAGGGGTATCAACAAATCTAGTAACAATAACAGTAATTATCCTTTCAAAATCGAGCTCATGCAATTTATGAGGGAAATAAATGCCTGAATTGACCAAATTCTGGGTGCGCCACTAGTGCTGAAAAGCCCAAACTCAAAGAAATACACCAGTTGCCATTCAAACCGAGCGCAACACCATAGTTGATTCCGAAGCAGTTTAAAATGCCAGACGTACTAAAGTATGATGGGACTTTAGATCCTCAGGAGCACATTACCACTTATACAACAACGGTGAAAGGAAACGACTTAGCTACACACGAGATTGAGTTGGTCCTGCTAAAGAAGTTTGGAGAAACCCTTACGAAGAGGGCCCCTGACATGGTATTCACTTTTACTCGAGCACTCAATAGATTCTTTTGAGATGCTCGCAGATTCTTTCATCAAAGCCCATGCTAGGGCCAGGAAGGTACATGCCCGTAAGGTCGACATATTTATATTTGATCAAGAAGAGCCCAAATTTCTGCGGGAGTTCGTGACCAGGTTTCAGAAAGAAAGGATTTTGCTACCGGTCATGTCGGATGAATGGGCGGCTGAGGCGTTCACTAAAAGGTTGAACCCGAGGAGTTCCGACGCCTCCCAAAAGTTGAAAGAAATCTTGCTGGAGTTCCAAGAAACTACATGGGCAGATGTCCACAACTATCACAAATCAAAGATAAGAATAGAAGACGGCCAGCTCGGTTCCCGGAATCAACCAAGGGTCGGGATCGAGAAAAGAACAAGGATAAGTAGAAGGATGATTTTAACGTAGATCGACAATCTTTTAAGTGCTGGTTTCTGCCCTATAAAAGGGATGAAAGACACGATAGAGGTTTTTGATCGTTTGCTTCTAATAAAAGAACTGACCGCAGCCGAAATAACAGGTCATTACAGGACAAAGAGGTATCAGATTCCCGCGATTCCACCTATCCCAGACTGTCCAAGTATAATTTCAATGTCAGCATAATGGAGCTGGTATCGATGATGAGGAACATCAAGGAAGCATGATTTCTGAGGTCAATAAGATCTGATCCCAGCCAAGGGTATCCTAATCTATGGTGCGAGTATTATGGGACTAACGGCCACCAGATTGCAGACTACTGGCATTTGCACAAGGAGGTGGCGATGTTGTTGAAAACTAGCCGTTTCAGAGAGTTCTTAAGAGACCAGGCCAAAAACAATTACGGTCGCAACTGGGAATGCAGATCCATCAAAGATAGGTGAAGAACCTCCTCGACAAACCATCAATATGAATTTCGGGGGAAACGAGATCAATAGTGTGACCTTCTCGGCAGCAAAAAAGACAAAGGTGTCGGTGACTTATAACAAGAGACTTCGAGAAGTCACCAAGGTCGACATCACATTCACAGAAGAGGACGTCGATGGACTTCTACTACCGCACAATGATGCCCTGGTAATTTCCCTTAATGTTCTAGATTTTAAAATTAAATGTGTTTTGGTGGACTCAAGAAGTTCAGCCAATATCATTCAATGGAGAGTGTTGGAGCAAGCCAAGCTAACCGGAAGCATTATTCCTGCCACGAAGATCCTCTTTGGTTTCAACTTAGCAAGAGTGATAACTCAAGGGGAGATCCTGCTGGCCACGAATGTCGAAGGGGTCATGAAGACTACCTTGTTTGAAGTAGTAGATAGAGACATAGGCTACAACATAATTCTTGGCAGACCGTGGTTACACGAGATGAAGGTCGTGCCATCAACATATCATAAACTTCTGAAAATCTCAACTCCAGAGGGAATCAAACAAATAAGGGGAGACCAACCATCGACAAAGGAGATGAACGCAATCTCGGTTTACAACAGTAAGGGAAAGAAACATGCAGCATAGTAATTACAAGAACCGATGCCCGCTCTCGAACCAAATGAAAAAGACAAAAGGGAGGGTTCATCGGAATCCTACCAGGTACCGAGGTATTTCCAGGTACCAAAAGAAACGGACGCAACCAAATCCACGGCGGAAGAACTCGAACAAGTGGCATTGTTTGAAAAATTCCTAGAGAGGAAGTTCCACTTAGAGATAGGATTAAATCCTGAGAGAGGTCAGGATTTATAAAATTTATTAAAACTAATGTTGATTGTTTAGTATGGTTGCGTGCGGATATGATAGATATCCTTCTAGAGGTGGTTGTGCACAAGTTAAGCCTGGACCCCACAATTCCTCCGGTAAGCCAAAAGAAGCACCCGATTGCCGAGGTTAGAAATAGGTTTGTCAAAGAAAAGTTAGCTCGATTGCTCGATATCGGTTCAATCCGGGAGGTAAATTATCCGACTGGCTAGTTATTGTTGTAGTAGTTCCAAAAAAGAATAATTTTTTTTGCATATGCATAGATTATAAATATCTGAATAATGAATTACCAAAAGACTCGTTCCCATTTCCAAACATTGATCAAATGATTGATGCAACGGTCAGGCACGAGTTGATAAGTGTCCTCGAAGCCTATTCCAGGTACAACCAGATCAAAATAAACCCAGAAGATCACGAAAAAACTTCGCTCATAACGAACTTTGGCACATATTGCTACAATGTGATGCCCTTCGGACTTAAGAACGCCGGAGCCACATATCAAAGGCTCATGAACAATATGTTTGAAAAGAAAATAGGGAAAACAATGGAAGTTTACATAAAAGATATGATGGTTAAGTTTTTGAATGCAGGTGACCATTTGAAACACCTCCAAGAAACCTTTGACATCCTAAGGAACCACAACATGAAGCTTAACTCCGAAAAGTGTGTGTTTGGAATCAGATCTGGTAAGTTTTTAGGTTTCCTGGTGTCACAGGGATCGAAGTCAATCCCGACAAAATTAAAGACATCGAAGACATTCTTGACCAACTGACAAATGTGAAAGAAGTCCAAAGGCTAACCGGAAGACTGGCCACTCTAAGCAAGTTCATTTCCCAGTCCTCAAAATAATGCCATTAATTCTTCTCACTTCTGAAGAAGAAGAAAAACTTCGAACAGACTCCGGAATGCCAACAGGCCTTAAAAGACCTAAAAAGGTATTTATCAAGACCTTTGTGACTATCAAAATCGGAGGAAACTGAATAGTTGCTAATTTACTTAGCGGTTTTGGATGTAGCGGAAAGTGCCATTCTAGTTCGGGGAGGCGAAGGTACGCAATATCCTATCTATTATGTTAGCAAAATTTTAACGCGAGCGAAAACTCATTACCCGCACCTCAAAAAATTGGCCTTAGCTCTTGTAGTCATCGCTCGAAAGCATAGGCCTTACTTTTAATGCCACCTGATAACTATAGTGACAACTTTTCCCTTACGGAATGTCCTTCACAAACCCGAATTTCCAGGTCGACTGGCCAAATGGGCAGTCGAAATGAGTGAATTTGACATAGAGTATAAACCTAGGACTGCGATCAAATCACAAGTATTGGCCGACTTCATGGTCGATTTTAGTTCCGGTTGCTTCCTTTGGCCACCAAAGAAGCGATGATGGTGTCGGAAACGACATTAGGAGTTTGGACCTTGTTTACGAACGAAGTTTCCTATGTAAAAGGGTCTAGGCTCAGGGTAGTGTTGATTTTTGTTGCCAAAACTAATGAAATTGTGCAAATTGTAGGAATGCTGGAGAATTGGACCTCAATAAAGAAATCTAACTCAAAAGGAAGTGTTCTGACTCATAAAGCAAGAAGGAGTACAGCAGGCCAAAAGTGCGGTCCACAGAAGGAATTCTGCGGTCGCAGAAGAAAGTGCGGACCGCAAAATTACCTCTACGACCATTGATCTGGTTCCTAAAGCTCAGAGGATGACTGGAAAAGTGTGGACTGCACACAATTTGTGTAGCCACAAAACATGGTCGTACTGACAAGAATTCAAAAAGTTCAGAGAAGTGTGCAAAACAACCAAGTGTGAAACTTTGCCAAAAGCGCAGCCCCAGAAGGAAAAGTGTGGCCGCAGAAGCTGAAGTACAACAATAGACTGAATTGTGCGGCTGCAAAAATCCTACACCTACAAAACAAGGAAAGGTGCGGACTGCACAAGGAATTTTGCGGCCGCAGAACCTTCTGAATGGCATTTTGAGCCACTATAAATAGAATGGAAAAACTTTTTTAGGACAAGTTTGATAGTTTTTTGTCGTAGCCATTATACTTGTCACGACCCAAACCTATGGGCTGCAATGGGCACCTGGTACCTTACTTAACTGAGTACCAACATACATATCTTCCTTATTGAATTCTCATTGGCAAATGGGCCAAACGGGCCGTCATGGGCTAATCAGAACAAACGTAAGGGAGTACTCAATATAGGACGACCCAACCTGATATAACAACTTACACATGTGACATACAAGCCTATAAGGTCAAAATAATCACTCGTACACTAAACATAGGCCGACAAGGCCATACAATCTTTCATATACATGACACATATCAACAAGCCTCTAAGAGTACATAATATTAAAGGCCGGGACAGATCCCTACCATACCAATCAATGCATGTATTAATCATACTGACCAAATAAGCAACTCTAGAGCAAATTGACCATACCAACACTTTCCGTTGAGCCGACAGTCTTCTTAGAGGACTTTCAACCTATCTATTGGGACCTGCGGGCATGAAACACAACATCCCCAAGAAAAAAAGGGACGTCACTACAAATAATGTACCGAGTATGTAAGGAAGGAAAATCAGTAAATAATAGACATGAGAAAAACATGGAGTAAAAGACTCGACATGTAAGTCTAAATAACTCTGTGAATCATTAATATGTATAATTCCATGCATATGCGTGTCATGTCGTGCATAGGTACATGTTTCATAACATCATCAGGTCTCTGAGGGTATCCCATCATATCATCTCGGCCACTGTGGGCAAAATCATCAACGTATACCATCTGATCAGGTGGTGGTGCGTATATAACGCCGTAACCTTTTCCCATATCCCTTATATATATATATATATATATATATATATGCGCGTATATAACGACGTCTAGTCATGGGTCAATGTACATATATAAATGAATGCAATGCATGAGAAATACATCAATAAAATCTCTCAGAATGTCAAAAGACCATTATGCCTCTGATTAATATCATGAAATAAGCTTTATCAACTTACTTATTTTCTAAGACCCATGAATATATGATAGAATAATAGGACACATGGTAACTTAAGAACATAAGCATCTCTAGCATTTCTATGAATAGAATCATTTATGGAAGTTGTGCATTTTCTCATTTCATTTGTATCGTATGAATCATACCAAAAAGAAAGAAGGGATAGCCTTAATATACCTAGACCGATTCTGTTGACAATTCCTCTAACACACGTCAAGTGTGACAACACGTAATAGCGGATCGAAGTAGGACAAAATCCGTATGATATTCTTGAGAAAGATTGTACCGTGCTTCCTTAGAATTGCGCATAATCAAATCTTTTATGAATTTTCCGAAGCGATTTCATGTTTCCATCACTTGCATTCTTGGTCACTAATGGATTTGTCTTTGATTACAAGATATCATATTTTAGCTTGGAAGAATCATTAATTTTGAAATCCTTTTTGATGCATAACTCACGCATCCAACTTTCATAATTGGAAAATATATTTATTCCCAATAGTTGGTCCAGCAATGAGTCCAATATTCAAGTTTGGTTTATTTTGTGCCACCACCTCCTTAGGCTTGATTAGTTGGCAATTTGTTGCCACACTTCCATACCCCCACGTGGATAGTTGCCCCCTCAATAATTATCCAAATCTCAAAATAATTTATCCACAACTTCTAATTAATTGTTAACTTCCCACTCAAATCAATAATTACCCAATTATCCACATAATTAAGAATTATTTCAAATTACTTAAAATACCACTCACTTTTAACACACCTTATACACCTTAATATCATGGTCATGTGGTACCTTGTAAGACACTAGTCCATAAACATCGGGTATTATAGCTCGGGCCGTATTTTATCCCAAATGTCAAACTTTGACGAAATCATTTTCTTCAATTCGCTTACCCTCTCACCTTCACGAATTTACTTATCACTTCTTTTGAAATAGCATAAATGCTTATAACCTCCAAATAATCTCATTCCCGAACTTACATCGATTAGTTTATTACGAAACTTTAACGTACGAAAATGCAGAATGTAACATCTCATTTCTGAGCTTATATCAATTTACTTAGGGCGTACTTTCACGTACAAAAATATGGGGTGTGACATCATTCCCCCCTTTGGAACATTCGTCCTCGAATAATTCCAAAAGTAGGGCATTCCCCTCTTTAGGCCTCTTTCTCACACCACGACTTATGGTCGGAATCCTTCCAATCTCGTAACTGTTGCTACCTTCTATCATGCAGCCTGTACAACTCTAATCTTGTAAGTGCGCCTATGAAACTCTTCTCTCCTTTTTCCTCCAGCTTTTAGCCCATCTCTAGGCCTTATTTTGTAAACATATACATAGCTTGACAAGATGTCCCTCTAGGCATCTATAGGTATACTGAAGTTCTTTGCTCGGTACTTTGTTGAACTTACAAATATTGTTATATCTTATTTCATAGATCCGTTTATCCATCCGTATGACTTTATTGTATCTAGGTAGGTCATACTATACCCTCACATTTTGATTTATCGTTACTGAGGTTTGCTACCCAATTCTAGGTTACTCTCTCGCTTCTTATCATAGATGTATAAATCCAATTACTTCAATGCTTCCTTATTATTGTTCATCTAAAGGATGGAATCCTTATATCCTCTCATACGTTGGAACTTTATTCATCTATTGCCGATTCACCTTAACATTGATCCATAATCTACCACTGATAACTTGACCTCTTATGTAACACTGCCGCTAGGGCCCACATCTCATTGGGGACATCTAGGGTAATTAGACTGATCCACCTAGGGGCAATACTATACTTCCATAACCGTATTTCATAGCATCCCAATATGATTCACTTATGTGGGTATTTTAATCCTGTACAATTTATGAAATCCTTTTTTTTTGTTTCTTCAAATCATTACTCAATCGAAGGCCCAAACGTCATCCTTTATTTATCACAGTTACACCCTCATTCTATTACCAGGGCAACATTCCATCTCTTCTTATTGCTACTAGCCTTAGACTTCTTTGAGTTTATTCAGCTATACTGAGCTTTCTACAACTTAGAGAAACCATAAGCTCTTTTGTTTTCATGGGCTTAATCCTGAGGACTTATCCATTATCATCACCTTCTCACTCGCCCTTTCTTATCCTTAATCTTGTCTTCCTAAAACCTTGTTGATTTACCATACTTTAGCTTGCGACTTATACATATCTATTTATACTACTCGCAACCTTCCTTCAACTTGCTTGCACCACAGATTTTCTTGTGTTATTTTAGAACATCAAACGAAACATCACATTATTTCTAACTCTTCTTTACTCTTTTAATCAGGCTTCTCGATACCTAGAAACCACATGCTAGAAGATATGCCACTGACAATGCCGTTGTCCTTCCTAGATACTGAATCCCAATGCTTCTAGCCTTCTATCCGAAGTATGGACTATTCAAAACCTTCTGCATTTGAGTATCTCGCATGTTGTTCACATTTACCTTACTTGCTTTAAAATCTCGCATCACATCGTCTATTATTCTTCATAACTTCCCTTCCACAACTTCCATAACTTGAAGCTCTATTGTAATATTTGCACCTCTGGTGCATACACAATCCGGTGAGAGCTTCATATTGACTTTTTATGAGGCTGGTACTTCTTCTAACTGGCTTTCTCGTAGAGCCATTATATAATATTGTTGTTGTACTAGCTCTCTTGTACCTCTGATATTAAGAGTGATTCTGCAATGTTCTCAATCACGATTTTTATAATTTTTTGGGTCCAATAATCAAACTCCTGATTTACTTAGTTGATGTAACTCTTTAGTTTCATCTTCCTTCTAGTCAGCCTTTATGTAGGCTTAAGTTATCTTCCGATCTGTGGCTCATGGTATTAGTTATTACCTTAGTCTTACATGGACGCTATGGAATATCCATGATACAATCTTCTAACAATTCAATCCTTTGTCCATGACCTGGGATCAATTCTTTTTTTTAAACTTATACCGGAATCTTCTACGGCTGTATGATTGTCAACATATATGTTGCATGGATAATACTCTGAACTCTTAAGTGAGTTCATAACGTAACTAACTCTGGATCATTAATCGAATAATTCTTTTTGTTCCTTCTCAGCTTTCTTTAAATGTAAGCAATTACTTTTCCTGATCTTCTTGCCCCCTTGTTTCATGCATACTTATCTTACCTTAGTGCCCACACATATTGAAATTCCATACAACTCATATGATCTTGAATATCACTTCTAATTTTACTCCTCGTTCATTAGCCACGGTAGATGCCACTTTCTTATGGAGTGCATGTAATGTTGTTGTGAGACTGTTATTATAAGACCATTCCATCTTTGGGCCACCGAGCTTAGGTTGAAGTTTTCTTCCTTACTTCCTCAGCTAGTCTTTCAGTGTAGTACTTAGGGAGGATCTTCTGAATCTTGTAAAGTTGTGAGCTTATTATATTATATATTCAACAGACCTTTTGATGTCCTTCCTTACTTATAGTTATTTGTAGTTACTTACCTCCATGCCCTTTTACTTGTATGGTTGCTTCTGAACTTATAGTTTGACTGTATTCCCAGTGGCACACTTTTGTATTCTCGTAACATTCATACGGTACCTTTAACTATACCGACTCCTCTCTGAATATATCTTAATTTGTACAATGACATTACTGCGAGGCTGAATTCACTATATTAGGTTTTACTATGTTTATCTTGCACGATCTGTTGATTCATCTGTAACCTCCTGTCTAGCCATAACTAGGCTCTTCCTGAATTAACTACTAACTGCTCGTTGGCCCATTCTCATATCAATATTCTGCGTAATCTTTCTTGGGTTATTTCCTTTGTCTAACTTATCCCTCGCACCGACTCCTTGTTTATCAATAATATTCCGGGCATGAACCCTTACTTTCTTTCCTTGAAGTTCTGATTGCATAATATTCTAGAATCGTAGCATATCTGTAGGACTTGGATAAGTGCAGTCTCATTCC
This sequence comes from Nicotiana tabacum, assembly GCF_000715075.1. Classification (NCBI taxonomy): domain Eukaryota; kingdom Viridiplantae; phylum Streptophyta; class Magnoliopsida; order Solanales; family Solanaceae; genus Nicotiana; species Nicotiana tabacum. Next base: position 63,452,079 of record NC_134080.1, on the reverse strand, counting down.
TTTTTTTATTTTTATTGCATTCTTCCTTTACCATTCCATATTCACTAGAACCACTTAATTCTGACTTAATGTCACATCACTCCAAATTCCCCCTTTTAGGGGAGTACTAAGAGTTGGAGCCACAAGGATATACATATAGATGTTTTACCTCTTCATATTTGGCGTCTTTTCATATTATTGATGAACCTTACTCGCCTTACGGCAATCCTTTAGTACCAAGGATAACAAAATTCCTTACTCGCGAGGGTGACACTTTGTATAACTGGAACATACAATCCTTTAAGCTTAACATTGCTCACATTACTTGCTTAAGGGAAGCGTCTTCCTAAATGACCATTCTCTGAATTTCTCATGAATCTTCTTTTGTTGTCCATTCTATTATCGCCGGAACGAAATCTAAAATTCTTACGATACCGACTATTATCAAATCACTCAGTCCCTAATTCATGTTTAGTTTAGCTTGTTCACCAGTCCATAGTGATTTTTATTACTCCGGGGTCTAACTTTTCCTCTTGGTAATCACGTCAGAGTCACGAACTTATCTCTCAAAATGAGGATATGACTTTATGGCCTATACTCTTTTGTTGTCTCAAAGCCTATCACCTCTCGTTTTTTCCTTCACTTGACTATAGACTCTATAATATTGTCAACTTTTTGATCAACCGTTGTCATCAATGTATCATATCTTACTCATAATGCTTCATTAACTCTTTTCTTATTTCTCGCTAACATTTATGTCTATCACTTTATTCTAAAAACTCGAACAAGACATTCTTTCCCCTTGCTCCATCCATTGGCTCTTCGGGTTGCCTAACATTCTCTCTCTACTGGGGACGAGAGCCATACTAAGGTAATATTTATCCCTTTCAGGATTCCAGTGCCTATGTTTGTAGTATTCACATCCAGATGTACATTTGTAGTGCACCATATAGGTGTCTCACAAGGAAATTTATTAGCACATTTGCAATATCTTTCGGAAATGTCAACTAACGCAAACAATCTATCCACCATTTTGGGCCACTCTAACCCCAGTCGGATCCTAATATCTGTCCTTCTCTTATACTACTTCTGTTAGCTTCCATAGGGCATAAATAATATGGGTGTGGCCAATTATACATACATCTGTTACAATTGAAGGTAACTCAAAATGCTTATATTTCTCTACTTGAATTATAAATACTATTAATCTTCATTAACTAGGTACCTCGTACCTTCTTCACCTTGCTTCTTTTACTTGCTGATACTTGTGTCTATCTTCCGATTCTCTTATTCTTTTTACCATACGATTGGATAGATATTCTTTCATTAAGGCTCCTTATCAAGAAGCTTACATGTCGTAGTACATGCATGTTCTGCTGAAGACCTCACATTTATTCATCATAAGCATGATGCAAAATCGAGTTCCTCTGACTCAACTATTCTACAACCACATTCAATCTCTTACCAGATTTCTTTTGGATAAAGGTATTGTCTAATTACAATAAAATAGAGCTTGGGAAATTGAGTTCTTACAACTGAGCTCTACCACACAATCTAGAGTAAGAAGAAAGAGTGACATTCCTAAATGCCCTGTAGCCTCCTGCTTATAAGTGTGGTGCACAACACACCCATAAACAAGACTCTACTAGACACGACTTGTAGACTCCATAGGACAGAACTGCTCTGATACCACTTTTGTCACGACCCAAATCTATGGGTGCAACGGGCACCCGGTACCTTACTCAATCGAGTACCAACATACATATCTTCCTTATCGTACTCTTATTGACAAATGGGCCAAACGAGCCGTCATGGGCTAACAAGAATAAACATAAGGAAATACTCAATATAGGACGACCCAACCTGATATAACAACTTACATATAAGGCCAAAATAACAACTCGTACACTGAACATAGGCAGACAATACCATACAATCTTTCATATACATGATATATGTCTACAAGCCTCTAAGAGTACATAATATTAAAGGCCGGGATAGAGCCCCACCATACCAATCAATGCATGTACTAATTATACTGACCAAAAAAGCAACTCTGAATTAAATTGACCGCACCAACACTTTCCGCTGAGTTGACATCCTACTTGGAGGACTCTCAACCTGTCTATCGGGACCTGCGGGCATGAAACGCAGTGTCCCCAGGCAAAAAGGGATGTCAGTACAAATAATGTATCGAGTATGTAAGGAATGAAAATCAGTAAATAATAGACATGAGAGAAACATGGAGTAAAAGACTCGACATGTAAGTCTGAATAACTCTGTGAATCATTAATATGTATAATGCCATGCATATGCGTATAAATGTCATGTCGTGCATAGGTACATGTATTCATAACATTATCAAGCATCTCAGGTCATCCCATCATATAATCTCGACCATTGTTGACAAAATCATCAATGTATACCAGCTGATTAGGTGGTGCATATATAACACCGTAACCTTTTCCCATATTCCATATATATATATATATATATATATATATATATGAATGTAATGCATGAGAAATACGTCAATAAAATCTCTCGGTATGTCGAAAGACCATTATGCCTCTAATTAATATCATGAAATAAGCTTTATCAACTTACGCATTTTTTAAGACCCATGAACAGATGATAGAATAATAGGACACATGGGGAATCAAGAACATAAGCATCTCTAGCATTTCTATGAATAAAGTCATTTATGGAAGTTGTGCATTTTCTCATTTTGTTTGTATCATATGGATCATGCCAAAAAGAAAGAAGGGATAGACTTAACATACCTGGACCGATTCTCTTGACAATTCCTCTAACACACGTTAATTGCGATAACACGTAACGGCAGATCGAAGTAGAGAAAATCTGTATGATATTCTTGAGAAATATTGTACCGTGTTTCCTTAGAATTGCATCATATGCATAATTGGATCTTGTATGAATTTTTTGAAGCAATTTTACGTTACCATCACTTGTGTTCTTAGTCACTACTGGATTTGGCTTTGATTACGAGATATCATATTTTGGCTTGGAAGAATAATTAATTTTGGAGCCCTTTTTGATGCATAACTCACGCATCCACTTTCATAATTGGAAAATATATTTATTCCCAATAGTTGGTCCAGCAATAAGTCCAATATTCAAGTTTGGTTTATTTTGTGCCACCACCTCCTTAGGCTTGATTAGTTGGCAATGTATTGCCACACTTCCATACCCCCACGTGGATAGTTGCCCCCTCAATAATTATCCAAATCTCAAAATAATTTATCCACAACTTCTAATTAATTGTTAACTTCCCACTCAAATCAATAATTACCCAATTATCCACATAATTAAGAATTATTTTAAAATTACTTAAAATACCACTCACTTTTAACACACCTTATACACCTTAATATCATGGTCATGTGGTACCTTGTAAGACACTAGTCCATAAACATCGAGTATTATAGCTCGGGCCATATTTTATCCCAAATGTCAAACTTTGACGAAATCATTTTCTTCAATTTGCTTACCCTCGCACCTTCACTAATTTACTTATCACTTATTTTGAAATAGTATAAATACTTATAACCTCCAAATAATCTCATTCCCGAACTTACATCAATTAGCTTATGAAGAAACTTTAACGTACGAAAATGCAGAATGTAACATCTCATTTCCGAGCTTATATCAATTTACTTAGGGCGTACTTTCACGTATAAAAACATGGAGTGTAACAATACTTTACTACTTTAGGTAATTCGTGACCATTTTGGGTGAAGAAACACTAGTTGTATCAATTTTATTTTGTATCATGGCTTTAATTAGTTCTTCTTCTTTATTTTTTTCAATTTCTATTAGCTAGATTTTCTCTAGGGTTGTGGCCCAACCCTGATGTGTAAACCTTATGGGTGATTAACCTAATGCTAGTTTTATGATTGGGTGTTTATTTTTTAGTCTTGTTCATGCATTATTTCTAGAATTAATGGTTGCAAATATTGACTCATGTCTATTTGACTTGGTTCTTACTTGACAAAGGACTTAGTCTAGGAAAACTTGTCTAACAAGAAATTGGGCTAGTTAATGTTTTGGCTAGCCTAATTAAAGGGTTTGAACTAGAGATAGGGAAAACCCGACTTGAGCTCATATTAAATATTTGAATTGATACCCAATTGGGCTTGAAAAAGCCATTTTGGGTAAAATCACTCTATAACCGAGAGGTATTGAGTGGATAATTTAGAGTTGAGAGTGATAATACACCCCGATAACTAAAACAAACATTAGCATGATTTACCAATTAGCCTAACACCTAGGTGAAGGTTGCATCCCTAGTCCTTTTACCCATTTGATAAAAACAACAAAAACAATTACTAGACTTCTAGTCTCTTTCCTTAGTTGATAATTGCTAGTGTTAAATTTTGGAAGTAGATAACAAAACCCCTTATTTGGAAGAGTAATTGAGCTCTTTCATTTACACTCATCAAGTGTCCCTATTACCCATGTTTATCTCCATGTGAAAATCGACCCCGACTCTTGTTGGTTACTATTCTTCCAAAGACCATTTCCACTCCCTATTGAGTGTGGATTGGGTGTGGATCAATTTTTGGCGCCGTTGTCGGGGAGTTTTAATAGTGTTAGCAATATATTTGAGTATATTTTTGAAATATCTTCTTTCCTTTCTATGTTACTAACTTGTTGAGGAAATCATAGGTACAAACATGGCGAACAATGAGCTCGGAAATATGTCGTAGGGGGGACTTGGACGGTGAGGAGGAAAAAATCGATGAGGTACCTCAAGTACCACAACCTAATCGACGAGGCCAGGTGCCCCAAGACAACGTGCACGTACCACCCCTACCTCCACCACCTCAACCACAAGTGGCACAATACCGTATATTTCCGAACAAAGGTTATGCTAGTGCAATAGTTCCCCCTCATATTAGGGCGGGCAACTTTCAAATTACCAATGTGATGCTTACTTTTCTTGAGCAACGAAGCTTTTTCACCGGTGCGCCAAGTCAAAATGCCTATAAACATTTGAAGAGCTTTGTGGATACATGTTGGGGGAGAAAACAAACTAATGTTTTTGAGGATGCTTTGAGGCTAAGGTTTTTTCCCTTCTCTCTAGAGGTAAATCTTTAGATTGGTTGGAATGTTTGCAAACCATTCAATGCACACTTGGGATGAGTTGGTGGTGAAGTTTATTGTTACGTTTTTCTCTCCCGAGCACATGGCTACTCTTAGGGATAAAATATTGGCTTTCAAGCAAGAGCCAAATGAACCTTTGCATGAGATTTGGGAGAGATATCGAACAATGGTGAAAGAGTTCCCAAATATTGATATGACCGACAACATGATTCAACAAAATTTCTACCGTGGTATTAATACTACGAACCAATGTGTGGTAAATCAATTGGCCGGTGGCAACTTTATAACAACACCTTATGTGAAGGCATGTGAGATTCTTGATGTGATGGTGGAATCGTCGGCATGGAAATCCCGAGCTAATGTTCTGCAAGGTAATCCCAACATGATACACCTCCATAAAGAGTTGCAAGACCATGGGCAAGCCATTGCCGAATTGACAACAACCATGACTCAACTAGCAAACACCCAACTTAACCAAGTGCAAGCTCCTAAGCAAGTTCATGCTATGGAGGGAGTTAATGTTTTGGTGGACAAGAAGAGGATAAAGGGTCCACAAATGCAAATCCGAGTGGAGAATTATTTGCAAGATGATGATGGTTGTGAGCAAGATGATTCTTATCATGAGCAAGAAGAGAAAGTTCAATATGTGAACAATTTTCAAGGGCAAAAAACAATTCCAAGGATCAAATCAACAACAATGGCAACCACAAAATAACCAAGGCAATTGGAGTTCTAACAATCAATGACATTGTCATAATAACAACAATCACATAAATTGGAGTGGTAACAACCAAGGAAATTGGGGAGGCAAAAATCAAGGTAGTTGGGGAAACAATCAAGGCAACCGAGGGTCAAGTTTTCAAAGGCAACCGGGGGTCAAGTTTTCAAAAGCCCCCAATGTATCAACAAACGAGCAACCCACCTCCTTATCCTTCTCATGGATCAAGTTCTTTAAACAATGAGATGGATCATATTGAAATATTTTTAAGCAAATGATGAAAAATAATGTCGATTCGGATGCCCAACTTGCCTCACACAATACATCAATCGGTAATCTAGAAGTTCAAATGGGGCAAATCTCTCAAACTTTAAATTCTCGTCCTAAGAGTGCACTACCAAGTGAAACTATGGTGAACCCAAAGGGTGGGAACAATACGGGGTATGCTACGGCGGTTATCACAAGAAGTGGAAGAGGCGGGAATGCACCCACCTCAAGTAAAGATGACTTGTGGTTGATGAACAAGTGGTACAAGAACAAGAGATCCCAAACAATGTTGTCCAAGAAAATGATGAGGTTTCATATTGATATTGATAATAGCATTGAAGAGATTCAAGAGAAGGCAAACCCTTCTAAGCGGCACATTGATAAGTGTGAATTTTAACCACTTATTAGTACCTTCTTGCTTTAGTTTTTGTTTGAAAGTGTCGATTTATGTTTCCAAAACTAATAAAGTGTGCAAATTGGAGGAATGTTTGAGAATTGGACTATAATGAAGAAATCTATCTCAAAAAAGAGTGTTCTGGCTCATAAGGCAAGAAGGAGCGCATCAGGCCAAAAGTGCGGCCCGCAGAAGAAAGCGCGGATCGTAGAATTCTCTCTTCGGCCACAGATCTGGTGCTGAAGCTCAGAAGTTGATTGAAACAAAGCACGGACCTCACATAATTTATGCAGCCGCAAAACATGGTCGCGCTGACAAGAATTCAAAAAGTTCAGAGAGCGTGCAAAATGACCAAGATTGAAGCCTTGCCAGAAGTGTAGACCGCACATGGAATTGTGCGGCTGTAGAAGTTGAAGTACAGCCGCAGATGAAATTATGCGTCTGCAAAATCCCTCAACTTGCAGACTCGAGCAAAGTGTGAATCGCACTTGGAATTGTCGGCCGTAGAACCTCCCTGAGGGTATTTTTGTCAGCGAATTTTGGGCCACTATAAATAGACTAGAATCACTTTTTAGGTCAAGTTTGGTAGTTTTTCGAGCTGCAGCCATTGTCGTTTACCACTTTTGGTAATTTGTGACCAATTTGAGTTAAAAACATATTGGTTTATCATTTTAATTTTGTATTATGGCTTTAATTAGTATTTCTTCTTTATTTTTTTTTCATTTTTACTATGAGTAGATAAATATTTACTACGGTTGTGACCCAACCCTAGTGTTAAAACCTTATGGGTAATTAATCTAATACTTGTTTATAATTGGGTGTTTGTTATTTAGCCTTGTTCATGCTTTAATTTTAGAATTAATGGTTGCAAACATTGATTCATGCTTTTTTGACTGGGTCTTTACTTGAGAAAGTAGGACCTAGTCTAGGAAATTTTGGCTAACAAGAAATTGGGTAGTTAAGGTTAGCCTAATTAAAGGGTTTGAACTAGAGATAAGAAGACCCGACTTGAGCTCATATTAACTATTTGGATTGATACACATTTGGGCTTGAGAAAGCCAAATTGGGAAAAATCACTCTATGACTAAGAAGTATTGAGTGGGTAACTTAGAGTTGAGAGCTATAATACACCTCAATCACTAAAATAAGTATTAACGTAATTAACCCATTAGTCTTACACCTAGGCGAAGGTTACATCACTAGGACTTTTACCTATTTGAAAACAACCAAAAGTAATTAATCAATCTCTAGTTTCATTTCTCTAGTTAATCATTGTTAGTATAGTTTGTAGAAGTAATTTGCAAAACCATCTTGTTTGGAAGCGTATTTAAGCTATTTCTTCTACACTCATCAAGTGTGCACTCTAACACACATATTTAGCTCCCTGAGGAAATCGACCCAGACTCATAGTTGGGTACAATTCTTCCAACGACCTCTTTCACCCATTGTTAAGTATGGATTGGGAGTGGATCACATATCACTGATATACCAGAATCGGTAGTGGAAAAGGCAAGGGCACTATTGCCTAAGCCTCTACCTCCCTACCCTCAAAGACTCGCCAAGCAAAATGGTGAGAGTTAATTCAAGAAGTTCGTTCAAATGGTGAAGAGTATTTCAATTAATGTTCCATTGATGGAAGCTTTGAAACAAATATCCGGTTATGCAAAGTTTATGAAAGACCTTGTGACCAAGAAGCGGTCGATGCATTTTGAAACTATCAAGGTCACTCATCAAGTGAGTGTAATTGTTCATTCCATGGCTCCTAAGTTGGAGGATCCCAGTGCTTTCACGATTCCTTGTACAATTGGGAGTGCCGAGTTTGCTAAAGCTCTTTTTGATCTTAGGACAAGTATCAATTTGATGCCCTATTCGGTTTTAAAATTTTGGGAATTGGGCAACCAAGACCCACTTCTAGGAGGTTGCAGGTGGCTAATCATACAATAAAGAGGATGTTGAGTGTTATTGAAGACGTTTTGGTCCGGGTTGATAAGTTCATTCTTCCGGAGAACTTTGTTATTCTAGATTATGAGGTTGATTATAAAGTGCCTATCCTTTTAGGGAGACCTTTCCTTGAAACGGGTAAGGCTCTTGGGGATGTGGAAGCCGGAGAACTCACTTTTCGGGTTGGTGATGAACAAATGGTATTCCACGTGTGTAAATCTATGCGGAAACCAAATAGCAATAAGGTGTATTATTTTGTGGATTTGGTGACCGATGTTATTGTTCATGATACAAGTACTACCATCAACGTTGATGATATTTTGGAAGTCGTTTTGCTCAATTTTGATGATGATGAGTTGGATGGTTTCATGGAATGTGTAAATTCTTTGCAAGGAATGGGGTCGTACCACTATGCACCCCGGAAATTATCTTTGGATCTTGAGAATAGGAAAACTTATCCTACAAAGCCTTCTATTAAAGAGCCACCTACTTTGGAGTTGAAGTCATTGGCTTCACACCTTTGGTATGAATTTCTTGGCCTTTGTTACACTTTACCGGTTATTATTTCCCCTTGTTTGACTAATGTGCAGGTTGATTCCACATTGGCGGTGTTGCAAAAGAGGAAGAAAGCGATTGGGTGTACTTTGGCTGGCATTCGAGGTATCAGCCCCGCCTTTTGTATGCATAAGATCAAGCTGTATGATGGTGCTAAACTATCCATTGAACATCAAAAAAGACTCAATTAAGCGATGCAAGAAGTTGTCAAGAAGGAGATTATCAAGCGGTTGTCTACCCTATCTCTAATAGTTTATGGACCTCTCCGATTCAATGTGTCCCAAAGAAGGGGCATGACGGTGGTTACCAATGATAAGAATGAGTTGATTCCTACAAGAACGGTGACCCACTAGATGGTTTGTATGGATTATCGTAAGCTCAACAAGGTTACAAGGAAGAATCACTTTCACTTCCTTTCTTGGACCAAATGCTAGATATATTGGCCGGCCGATCTTTCTATTATTTTATTGATGGGTACTCGGGCTACAACAAAATTCTCATTGCTCCAAAAGATCAAGAGAAAACAACATTTACATGTCTCTATAGTACTTTTGCTTACAAGAGGATGCCTTTTGGTTTGTGCAATACACCGACGACTTTTCAACGGTGTATGATAGCTATTTTCACGGACATGGTGGAGGACTACGTTGAGTTTTCATGGATGACTTCTCGGTGGTTGGGGATTATTTTGATGATTGTCTTGCAAATTTGGACAAAGTGATAGCTAGATGTGAAGAGACCAACTTAGTGCTCAACTGGGAGAAATGCCATTTCATTGTTTAGCAAGGCGTTGTCCTTGGACATAAAATTTCAAGGAATGGAATTGAAGTAGTCAACACGAAGATTGAGGTGATTTCTAAGCTTCCACCCCCAACTTTGGTGAAGGGAGTGCAGAGCTTCCTAATCCATGCGGGTTTCTACCGGCACTTTATCAAAGATTTCTCTAAAATGGCAAACCCATTGTGTAATCTCCTGAGAAGGATGCCAAGTTCCATTCCAATGATGATTCTATGAGGGCTTTTGAACTATTGAAGCTCACGTTGACAACTACTCCTATCATTACCGCTCCAAATTGGAGTTTACCTTTTGAACTCATGTGTGATGCAAGTGACGTAGCGGTTGGGGCTGTTTTTGGGGCAATATATTAACAAAGTTTTTCATCCGGTTTACTATGATAGTAAGACCATGACTAGTGCCCAAGCCAATCATATCGTTACGGAGAAGGATCTCCTTGCTATCGTGTTTACAATTGAGAAGTTCCGCCTGTACTTGATGGGTGCAAAAGTTATTGTCTACACGGATCATACTACGCTTTGCTATCTTATGAGCTAAAAGGATTCTAAAGCTCAATTGATGAGATAGTTACTCTTGTTGAAAGAATTTGATATTGATATTCAAGATATGAAAGGTAGTGAAAACCAAATGGTGGATCATTTATATCGTTTGGAGGAGGAGGGGAGACCACATAATGGCCTTATAATCAATGACTCCATCCCCAATGAACAACTTTAAGCAATTTCAATGAAAGAGGTGTCGTGGTTTGCGGACTTGGAAAATTTTCCTTTGAGTGAAATCGTTCCGAGTGAGTTCTCTTCAAACCAAAGGAAGAAGCTCAAAAGATATTGTCAAGATTATTATTGGGATGAACCATACCTTTTCCAGATTTATACGAATGGGGTGATTAGAAGGTGTGAACCGGAAGAAGAGCAAGGGAATATTCTTTGTTCTTGTCATTCTTCACCATATGGTGGAGCAAGAACGGCGGCCAAAGTTCTTAGTTGTTGTTTCTATTAGCCTACTCTTTACAAGGATGTAAGTGACTTAGTAAAAAGATGTGATGAATCTCAACGGGCCGGTGGAATTTCAAAGAAAAATGAAATGCCTCTCACAACCATCTTGGAGATTGATATTTTCGATGTTTGGGGCATTGACTTTATGGACCCTTTTGTTAGTTCTTGTGGAAACACTTACATCTTGGTCGCAGTGGATTATGTGTCCAAATGGGTGGAGGTCGTTTCCTTTCCCGACAATAAGGTGAGAAATGTAGTGGCTTTCTTGAAGAAGAATATTTTTACACGATTTGGTACTCCACGTGCAATCATAAGCGATGGCGGGTCACACTTTTGTAACAAGGCTTGTGACACTTTACTTAACAAGTATGGTATTACTCACAAGATCATGACTCCCGATCATCCACAAGCTAGTGGTCAAGTGGAAGTCTCCAACCAGGAGATAAAGAGTACCTTGTGTAAAATGGTGAATGCTAATCGGACGGATTGGTTCAAGAAGTTTGATGATGCGTTATGGGCTTATCGGACGGCTTACAAAAACACCTATAGGAATGTCTCCATATCATTTAGTGTTCGGCAAATCTTGTCATCTTCCGGTGGAACTAGAGCACGAGGCAATATGGGCCTTAAAAAAATTGAATCTTGATTGAGATGTAGCCGCTAACTTGCGGGTTGCACACTTGAATGAATTGGATGAGTTCCGATACCATGCATATGAGAGTCCGTCCTTGTACAAAGAAAAGATGAAATATCTTCATGACAAATACATTTAGAACAAAGAGTTCACGGTGGGTGATCTTGTATTGTTGTTTAAGTCAAGGTTGAGGATGTTTTCCGGGAAGCTCAAGTCCAAGTGGAGTGGTCCGTTTGAAATTTTTGGTGTGATACCTTTCAGTGCATTGGATTTGAAGAACAAGAACAATAAAATTTTCCGAGTCAATGGTCACCGGGTGAAGCACTATTTGGGCAAAGTTTGAGATAGCCACGTGGTGGCGGTCATTTACTTCACTTGAAGATGCTTTAACATTGCATTGTGCTGTGACATTAAATCAGGCCCTTCTTGGGAGGTAACCCAAGTTCTTTTCCTTTTTCTTTTGTAGTTAGGTGTTATTTGTTGTTTCTAACTTGATTTGAAGTGTGCTACAGGGTTTAGTGTTACATACAAGAAGGGTGGACAAAAATGGTTAAGTGTTGAAGGAAATGTGGACCGCACATTCTAATTGTGCGGCTGCTGAATAATTGTCCTACAGCAGAAGAGCTTATGCGGTCACACATTTCACATGTGGACCACACTTTTTGAAGCTTGGCAAAGTGCTAAATTACACACTCTCTAAAGGTTAAGCCTATCAGTGCGAGGATATTCTGCGGCCGCAAGAGGAATTATGCGGCCGCACTCAAAATTGTGCGGACCGCACAAGGGATACATAGAATTGATGCTTAAGTGAAGGAGTGCAGACCGCACTTGAAATTGTGAGGCCGAACTCAGCCCTTTTCCTTTTCAAAAAGTATAAATAGAAGTTTTTCCATCATTTTACACTTTTCACCCACAGTAGAATCACTGTTGCTCTGCAAGCTATGCTTTACTGAGAGATTTTCACTGTCAACCACACACACCTACATGTGCTCACACACCTAGTGTACTCACTTTATTTGGTACACTTCACTTCATGTTAATCTTTTGTGTTAGTTTAATTTCTGAAATTGTAGCTTCTTTTTAGGCCATCTATTATTAGAGTTCATCCATGTATCCATGTGGGGTAGATCTATACTGGGTAATCATTAATACATGCTACAATGGGTTGGGTTAGTTATATTTGATGTGTATACCATGTTTCCATACTGATTTGTACAAGTAATTGCAAAATCTAAGTGAAAAAAGATTGACTAATCGTTAAAGTTTGAGCGCCCTTGAATTTGTGCGGTTCGTAGTTTGGTTATTCTAGGCAACTGGTGAAGGCAAATGCTTCTACGGCCACATTTTAATTGTGTGGACACGCAGAATTTTTAGAATGGATACACTTAGGTCTGCGCTATCTATCAAAGACTTGTCTCTTGAGAAAGTAGTTATGCAGACCGCACTTAAAATTTCGCGAAACGCAGATGAATTTTGCGGCCGCACTTTGCCATCACACTGTCTTTAGAGAAGAGGCAACGAAGCACTGAACTTTCCTATCAAAAGTGCGGACGCACATAAAAATAAGTGGTCCGCACATAAAAATGTGTGCGATCCGCACTCCTATTCTACGTCGCACATCAAAAAAGTGCGAACCGTGGATCCCCTATTCTGCAAGCATGTTATCCTGTTGAAACCCTACTTTGTCCATAATGTTTTCCCTTGATTACATAAGTCCTAGATATGTTGAATGATGATGTGCAACTAACAATCCTTTTCGTGTTTGATACAGATAATGGTTTGATCAAGAGGCCCCACCGAAACTGCCAAGGGTAGAGAAGACTCTTCTAGGGGTCGAGGCAGAGGTGCCTTGCCCCTCAGTGTGCACAAAACTATTTGGAAGAAGACCAAAGCATATAGAGAGAGGGGTGCAGACCTCTCAGTGTTTAGTTATTATGCCCCGTCTAGGGAGTCTTCCAAGGGCAACTCCATGTCTATTCCGAATGAGCAAGCAGTTGCACAGTCCATGCCACATGGGCGATCTGAGCCTTTAGATGTGGCTTCATCATCTCACATCACTTTCGAGGGTTTGAAAAGTGCTAGCTAAGCTTATGAGCCAGCTGCTCCAGAGTCCATTGCGCAGGATGTTCCATATGATGGAAAAGGGGAGAAGGTACATCCACTAGGGTTGAGCGGACAAAGAAGAAGAAAGCATGAGAATACAGATTTGTGAGTTTGGCTGCTTTCACTAATTTCCGGATGTGGTGGCCGGAGAGATCATTGACACTGACACATAAGAGGCAATTTCTGTTGAGGGATCTTGATAGATACATCCTTGTAGTGTTGAGGCAATTTATATCGAGAAAGGGATGGATGTTGTTTACTGAGAAGGTCGTAGATGTCAACGAGCACCTTGTCTGCGAGTTCTATGCCAATATTTCACACATTCTCATGGGGACAAAGGTGACCAAAGTACACAAATATAAGGTGAAGTTTGATCAGCACACTGAACGCGTACTTGGGTTTTGAGGACTTGGACCCAAAGGAGTACCTAGAGAGTTCGCCTTGAAAGAAGAGGCCTGGTCGGGGAGTGCTGAGATCTTAGCACCGGGACCACCTCCACCACGGATCACTACTGGGGTACCTATTCAGCGGAGTATATTGAGCTTTGAGGCAAAAGTTTGGCAAACCTTTGTATGTAGCAGGCTTGACCCATGCCAGAATGAGAACAACTTGCATGTTCCACGTGTATTTCTAGTGGCTTCTATCATGGCTGGGTACCCGATCAATGCAGGTGCCTTAATGTCGGCCAACATCTCTTTAGTAGTGTATCAGACTAACACAGCTTACCCTTACCCCAACACTATTATAGAGTACCTCACTGATTCAAAGGTAGAGCCAAAGCTATTTTATACGAAGGTGAAGCCAAAAAAGCCGTTTGAGTGGTACTCATTGTAGGATCCGACCAACCTGAAGAAGAGTGCTCAACCTTCTACTACTACATGTCAGTCTGATGAGCCGATAGTGGTAGTTTTGACACAGCTGATATTCCATCCACAACAGCTGAGCCTTCTACCAGTGTAGCAGATATACCTCCGCCACCATCTTCAGCTCCGTCCACAACTCATCCCACAGCTCCTAGGGCAGTACCTACTCCGGTTCTGAGGTCGATGCCCATGCTTACATGCCTACTTTCTACTTTGCAAGTCTCCCAGAAATTTGTGAGTCTCAACAACTGGATGCAGACAACTACTTCAAAGCTATTTTGAGATATCTAGTACTAGTTGCAGGGTAGTCATCCACACAGTCACCGCGGGATTCTACTGAGCTTGATGAGAAGCTGCACAAGATTCTGGACAACCAGAAGTTGATCATGGACACTCTGGTGTCACACCTCCTTTTTACTACCACCGGAAAGGTAGAGTTTTTTCAATTTAAGTGACAATCGAAACATGATTATTTTTGTTTATTCAGAGTCCCCACTTGGGATAATTTATGGTGTCTCAAGTCACCGGTTCAAATCTCGAATCGAGGAAAGATTGACTCTATTTTATAGTCCGCGAACACATAAATCCGGGTAAGGAATTTTGTTAACCCGGGAGAAGGTGTTAGGCATTTCCGGGTTCCGTGGTTCTAGCACGGTCGCTCAACTATTATTATTGGCCTAATTATCTGATTGATCACATGTTTTAGCCTATGGTAGATTTTAATTTATTAACCGCTGTGAGTACGTGATTTTTGCCCTATATGAATTACTCCCATAAATTCAAATCAAAATAATTTTCCCATTATTTACAAATTCGTAGATTTTTGTAGCATTTTTGATTAATTGTTTGAATTTTGTCTGTGCGTGTTCATTTTATTTAATTAATAAAAAATACAAAATATGTGCATTTGCATTTAGGATTAATTAATTAATTAGTTGTTTTATAAAAATGAAAAAAAATCACAAAAATAGTTTAGTTTGCATTTTTTTAATTTTAGTTTTGAATTTTGATAGTCTTTCCTTTAATTTGATTTTTTTAATTAATTGTGGTAATTATTAATTAGAGTCAATTAATTCAATGTGGTAGGATTAACTTGATTTAGGATTTAGTTTAGGTTTTATTTTAATTTTGAGAAAAAGAAAAAGAAAAAGAATTTTGAAATAATTAGAAAGGGAAAGGAAGTGGAAAATTCAGATTTTGGGCCTTCTTAATCATAAATACCACAAGCCCAATTCAATTCTCCAATACCCGTCCAAAACCAGCCCATTTCGACCCTGACCCGGTCCGATTTCCCCTCATTTATCCAAACGACCCCGTTTTAATGACCCTGCGATCTAGGCCGTTGATTGCATTTGATCTAACGGTCCGGAAGTAGGTTCTGATTAGTATAATACTGTCTGAATCCTCCCCCCATCTCATTTCACAGACCTCATTGTCCCCAAACTGAAACCCTAGCAACGCCGCCCTAATTTCCATCGTTTGTCGCCGGTGGCGCTGTTCCCAAACTAACACCCTACAACCCCCATGATCCCCTCATACCAAATCCACAACTACTTTCCTTCAAATCTGTCGGGAGCTCCGCGAATCTGGAATCCAAGTTCAACCCCCACCCAAAATCACTTCCCGAAAAGGGAACAGGAACGAGGGATACACCAGGAATGTTGGAAGAATGGACAAAGTGAGGGCTTGTGGGATCAGGGAAGAAGGTATCAGTGTTACTCATATCTACTTCACAGAGAAAGGAATATCAGGTCGAGAATAACAATGAAAAAGAGAAT
Source organism: Nicotiana tabacum (assembly GCF_000715075.1). Lineage (NCBI taxonomy): Eukaryota > Viridiplantae > Streptophyta > Magnoliopsida > Solanales > Solanaceae > Nicotiana > Nicotiana tabacum. Next base: position 63,435,930 of record NC_134080.1, on the reverse strand, counting down.
TGTTTCAATTTCTCAACACAACTATTCAACACACTAGATTTTCACCAAAAAACACATGCAAAATCCCTAACTATAAGTGAGAACAGATTTACCCTACTTCTTCGCTACCGGAGAAGAACGACCTTCAAAATCAGTCGAAACCCTAGCTCCGAGTGACAGAAACCCAGAAGTTGTAGATCGCCGAAATCAAGCTCAAAAACGTCGAAATTTCACCCAAAACGCTGAGCTGAGAAGTCTATCGACAGATGCTTTCCTCGTGTGAACCAAAAGCTTCGATTCACCAAATATTCAACACAAGAGGGGCACAGTTCTTTTACTTTCCTCGTGTGAACCAAAAGCTTCGATTCACCAACCACCAGGGAATAAAAACTCAACGAAACCAAACCGGGGTAAGATCGGACGAAAGATCGAGGAGAGACGTCCCAAAATCTCAGCTCTGATACCATGAAAACATTGTAAATCTAATGGAGAGACGGAAATCACATTAGGGTTCTATATCTATGAGAGAGAGAGAGAAAGAGTTCTTTCATTGCAACTGACCCGATCAGTCTTTCTAGAACATTAACCCATTATTTATATAATGGACTTTAGTCATAAGCTAAACATGAAAATGGGCTAAAAATATACAGTGGCCCAAAATGAAAAAGAATTCAAATACAACTAAAAGCTAATTAAATAAACTTTACAAAAGGATCAATGTTTATGTTTAGGCTTAGATGCTAAGTAATCCATCAGCTCAACATATTTTCCCTTGGTTGTTGGAAGATATTGCTTAAGATTAATCCTTCTATATGTATGCTGAATTTAACCAACCTTAGCTTATTACCTAGCCGATACTTTCTTCTGTAATCCATAGATCAACTCTTCCTTAATTAGGAATTAAAAAAGAGAAGAGAAGAAATAGTCAAAAAACACTTTGCTTTCTTTAGCAAACAGAAAGGAAGGTTTTGACTAGACACATGAACAGCTTAGTTTCGTACAAGCTTAGGGTTGACATTCTTTTCAAGTCTTTGCTTATTTTTGCACGCAACGCCTTAGCAGAAGATACAACTTGGAATATAAAAACCAAACCAAAAGTGGGCACTATTTGTTCTTTAACATCATATTTTAACGGACTTCAATGACTTAACAAACCTTTGATCTATACAACGCCATGACTAGATATTGATACAGCAAGATTTTGAATTTGTTATTTCAAGCATAGTTAGTGGAACTTCTTAGAAAATCTTCCAATTTGTTACCTGTAAGTACTAAAAAAAATTTAACAAGAAAAGAAAAAGTTTTCTCTTCTTCAGTGATTTTCAGGGCCTAAATCATCTGAGTTTGATATGTGAAATTTTTTGGATTACTAATAATAACACACACTTTTTGTCATGTTCAGGGGCAGAGCTAGCATAGGAATTGTGGGTTCAGCCGAACTCAGTAACTTTGGTTTAAACCCTGTATTTATCTTTAAAAATTCATTGAATATGTATATATTATAAATTTTAAACCCAATAACATAAACTAACTAGAATTCGGAACCCACAAACTTAGAATTCCAGCACCGCCTCTTGTCATGTTAACTAATTAGTTTAGTTAGCAAGATCAACTGCTTTCATTAAAATTGAGACGGTGACCCAAACTAAGTTATCCAAGATTCTTGGTCAGTTTAGCTTAGAAAAGATTTTGATACATTTTTTTTTTCCAAAAATCAAAATATAAAGTAATTTAAGTATCTGAAACTCAAACCAATCAAAAATAGTTTCTGAAACCAAAATCAAAAGCAAGTTTTCACTCACCAATATATCACTTCCAAAATTCAATCCGAAAACACAACTAATTGCCCCCAAATTTATATTTCAAAAAATTAAGACAAAACCAAATCCAAAGTTTAGAGTTTTGATCAAATGTTGCGAGGTTGACTTTTGGAACCCGAATGCAGCCATGCATTGAGGAACAAGGCATGTTAGCACAGCCAAGTGGCGATGTATGCATGCTAGATTCAAGGGTGCCAAAACCATATATTATACATTAATAGGTAATTTCACTCTCAAGTTTTACCCTAACATACAAGACCATTATAAAAAACATGCATGCCAAGATCATATCACTATACCATTGAGAATAATTTCCTTCATTAATCTTCCTAGTTCAATCTGCAGAAATGGCTCAAACCAGTTTCTGCCTTCTCGCCGCCGTCCTCCTCCTCCTTCTGGTGGTTTTGGCCGAGGGTGGACCTCCTAAGCCTATGAAAGTGAAATGCCAAGACAGGAAATTCCCTAGTTGTTATCACAAAGACCTTTTCTGCCCTGTCACTTGCCCACGTACATGTATAGCTGACTGTGACTCATGTCAGCCTGTTTGTGTTGCACCACCACTTCCACCACCAAAACCTCGTTCACCTAAGAAAGTGAAATGCCAAGACAAGAAATTCCCAAGTTGTTATCACAAAAGCTTTGCCTGCCCTATCAATTGTCCGCGTACATGTGTAGCTGATTGTGTCTCATGTCAACCTGTTTGTCCTGTACTTCCAACACCACTTCCACCACTATCTCCTCCATTCACTCCCTCTCCTCCTCTTACCCCTAATTACTCACCACCACCTCCACCACTAGCTCCACCATTGACTCCGTCGCCTCCTTCTACCCCTAACTCACCACCACCACCAGATCAAGCTGCAGGTGGAAAGAGAGTTTACTGCAAGAATAAGTTGTACCCTCAGTGCTACCGTCAGGAGTATCAATGTCCAAGTGCTTGTCCGGATACTTGTGAAGTTGATTGTGTCACTTGCAGCCCTGTTTGCAGTAAGATCCTCTTAAATCTATTAACAATTTCTTTTGTATACGTATTAAATGGTAGCACTTTCGTAATAAACTAATTTATTCTTTCTTCACCATGCATACATGCATGGTCGACTTTCTGCTCATTAATTAATATATATTGATATATATATATGACAAAGATTTTTTTACACTATCAATATAATTTAACCTGTTATATATATCAAGTTAATTACCATGTTTATCATTTTACCAATTGATACGAAATTTACCTTTATACTTTATAAGCAACTTATTAATTGTGTAAATATTTTGTACACCCATCAGTGCATAGAAACATATACTAATACTAGTGGTTGGGCATATAGCATCCTGAACAATTTTAAGTGGTTTAGGTGTAATTGATATATGTTTCACTGTGATAACTAACACCATTCAAACATTTTCTTTTACATAGATAGAATAGAACAGAAATATGAGTTCAAATAAGAAAATTTATGAGGAAATGCATGCGAATATGTGCTCCATATATCAGCTTGTTGACAAACATTACAATTAAATCTTGTAAGTAGTTAATAATATTTCTACTCTTTGGAGAATGTTAAGTAGAAGCGAGCCAACTGTACTATATATTGTTAGCAATGATTTCTAGCTCCGGAGGATATTAATAATTAGAAATGAGACATCTGTACATGACATTAACCTTGCATTTTGAACGTTATGGACAGATTGCAACAGGGCAGGTGCTGTTTGCCAAGATCCAAGATTTGTAGGCGCTGATGGACTTACATTCTACTTCCATGGCCAAAAAGATCATGATTTTTGCTTAGTGACCGATTCCAATCTTCACATCAATGCCCGTTTCATTGGTAGGAGAAACGAAAACATGAAGAGAGACTTCACTTGGGTACAATCTCTTGGTATTCTTTTCAACAACCATCAAATATTCATTGGTGCCAATAAAACATCAACCTGGAACGATGCAGTTGATCGCCTAGACTTAGCCTTCGATGGACAAGAAATCGTTCTCCCTGGTCGTGACGGAGCCAAGTGGGAATCAATGTCAGCTCAAGGGGTTTCCATTTCAAGGACTCGCGATACTAATTCTGTGGTGATTGAAGTGGAAGGGAATTTCCAGATAAAAGCTAGAGTGGTACCAATTACTGAAACAGATTCAAGAATTCATAATTATGGTATCACAGAGGAAAATTGCTTTGCCCATTTAGATTTGAGCTTCAAGTTTTACTCATTGAGTGGGAAGGTAAATGGAGTTTTGGGACAGACTTATGCGAGCAATTATGTGAGCAGGGTGAAAATGGGAAGTGAAATGCCTGTTTTGGGTGGGGAGAAAGAATTTTCCTCCTCGGATCTTTTCTCCACTGATTGTGCTGTTTCAAGATTCAGTGGCACTCAAATTGATGATAGCGCTACAGAAGAGTTTGATCAGTATGCTAGCTGACTTGAAGTGTGCAAGTGGTATGGATGAAAAAGGAGTTGTGTGCAAGAGATGAATAATAGGAGTATTGTCGTTAGCTTCATTATCCTTATGATGTCGCATAATTAATAATTTCATTGTTGTTGTGCAACCACAATTACTAAAGATACCAAATAATATTACATTATTTTAACGAAATTAAGGAGTATGATTATGATCTATTGTAATAAAGCTGCACTGAATTATATATGAGTGTAATAAAAGCAAAGTACTACTTGTTTAGAGGAAATGATCAAAATGGTCCCTAATGTATAGGGGTTGGACTATTTTGGTCCTTGATATATACCTCTTAATGGGAATAGTCCTTGGGGGTCGTTTGGTAGGAGGTATTAGAAAAAATAATGCAATCATTAGCTCTATGCATTATTAATACCTTGCTTGGTAGATTTTTTCAACATGTGTATAACTAATACTTGTATTAGTTATACATCATACTTGGTATTATCTTATGCATTAGTAATTCATAGAAAACCATGGCATTAGTAAATACCAAGACTATTAATGCATGCATTAGTATGTTTAAAGACAAAATTGTCCTTAAATTCCTTTAAAGCTAGAGAATATGGAGGGCATTTTTGTAAACAACTATTTTTGTAAAAAATTATGCAATGCATTATAATTTTGATATACCACACCAAACAGTAAATAAGAAATAATATATGCACAATTAATGTTTGCATTACTAACACATGCATTACTAATCCATGCATTACTAACACACCTAATTCCGCGTTATTCTTATACATCCTACCAAACCACCCCTAATGTATGCAAAATGTAGATGTTTTTGGTCTCATGCCCTAAAAGGCTAAAACTAACAGTTCCTCCTCATGTATCCGTTAAACTTAATGGATTCGTAGCACAAGAGTCCCCACCTTCGATTCCTAGAAAGTTGAGGATCAGATGGTACTCCATTTTTCTTGGACAAAACTCGATTCCCATGGCTGCAAAATACCGGGGATTTGCCAATATATGGGTTGGATATTTCAGTTCCCGATTTTGTTACTTGAAGAAGTTGGAAAATAGCTAAATTTGAGTTATAAATATTAGCATCCTCAACTTTTTTTGGGAACGGAAGGTTCCTCATTCCCAATTTTTGCTCACATGTTGAGCTTTTTCTTTATTATTATTACTAGTATTAGTACCCGCGCGGATGCACGTAGGGGTGTGCATTCGAATCGGTTTATCGATAAATCGAATCGATTATTTGTTATCGGTTTATCGATTTATCGATTTCGATTTCGAAATTTTCCTTATCGAGTTATCGATTTCAATTTCGATTTTGTCCTCTTCGGTTATCGGTTTATTGATAAACCGATAAAATATACTAAAAACACAATTTTTATACAGATAAGGGGGAATGATTTTATACCGTTGGAGTGTTGGTGGCATACATATGATCCCTTACTTTAGTTTCGTTGCATGTGCTTGTTGACACAATTTTTATGTTATAAACGGTGTTCGTCTTATTTTAGCTTCTTTTTGTCCATATTAGTTAGGTGTGTTTATAGCGATATACTTTCCGTAAAATCCCGCAAATTTTCTTATTGGTGTAATCGATAACCGAATCGATAAGCCTTAAAAATCGATAAATCGAAATCGAAAAAGTCGAAACCTTATTGAAACGATAACGATAAGCATATGTACAAATCAATAATCGATAAGTAATTATCGATAAGGGTCAAAATCGAATGCACACCCCTAGATGCGCAGACACTAATCATGTCAAATATTTAAATTATTTAGATTGTATGTAAATAATCTTAAAATTTACATTTTCTCAGTAAATATAGATAATCATTGGATATTAAGTACATGAAAATTTCTTTCCTTTGTTGAATTTGGGACCTTGTGGGTGCCCATGAAGCTTGTAATACTTATCAATCAAGTGCCCAGACTTCTTGCAGTATCTACAGAATAGGGAAGCTTTAGTCTGGTCAAAGTTAACTCTTTGTGTATGCTGCCTGAGAGGATGAGGAATAGGAACTGCAGCTTGATTCAACCCAAAGGGAAATCCAGGATTGTTGTTTGCATTAAAATTGAAGGACATAGAATCAGGATTGAATTGGGAAATCGATTGGACTTGTCTTTGTTCTCATCATTGAGGAGGATATTGTAGGCACTGTCAAGACTATGAGGAGGTTGCATCATAAGCAAGTTGTTTCTTACCCCCATATATGTCTCATTTAGCCCCATGAGGAATTGAAATAACCTATTCTCTTCATCCTCCTATATAATGCCAGGTTTGGCAGCACAAGTGTACCTTTGACCATGATTAGTACATACTACACCCAATTCATCCCATAACCCTTTCAGTTTATTAAAATATGATGCTATGTCTAGAGGACCTTGAGAAGTATGGGCAAGTTCTCTTTTAAGCTCAAAAATTTTGGTCCTATTAGATGTACCATATCTGGATTGCAACTGTGCCCATATACTCTGTGCAGTTTCAGAGTACTGTACACTCTCAGCTATCTCAGGAGATAGAGAGGAAGTCAACCAGGACATCACCACGTTATTACACCTGTCCCATAGTTTTTGTTCAACCACAGTGGTACTTGGTCAGGGACAAGTACCATCAACAAAGGTTATTTTGTTCTTAGCTGATAAAGCCACTATCATCTTCCTTTTCGCTCATGTCACTACTGGTGCTCAGCTCAGCCCCTCTGAGGGGCACACATCTGACCTTGTTGGAAATTTCAGTGAGAGTCATTAGTCTATTCCAAATATGGATGGTCAAGGGTCTGTGATTCCAGGTCTGAGCAGACAACAATATGATCAACTGATAACATTGCTACGACATACTCAGTTGGGAGATTCCAGTGCTCAGCCTCCTAATCTCATGTGTTCTGCCAATTTTGCTGGTACTCTACTAACTGAGAGTCCTGTTTCTGATTCCAAACTGTGTATGCTCACTCAAATTAACTCTATCACTTGGATAATAGATTCAGGAGCTTCTGACCACATGACATCTAATAAAAACTTACTCTTTAATATTACACCCTTAGCCATACCTTATCTTGTAACCCTTCCTAATGGATACAAAGTGAAAGTAACTTCTACAGGATCTTTTGCTTTAACTCCATTCATCACTCTTCATAATGTGTTGTTTGTTCCTTCTTTTCAACACAACTTAATCTCTGTCCATAAACGGATAAAACAGTTGCATTGTATAGTCTTGTTTACTGCAACTTCCTGTTTTCTGCACATGTTACAGACCCATTCTCTCAAGATGCCTCTGGATCTTGGTAAAGAGGAGGCTGGTCTGTACAAGCTTACTTGGGTGCCACCTTCACATTCTTCTTCTACTTCTTGCAGATCTGTTTCTGTGTGTTCTTTGTCTGATTCATGTAAACCTGCTTTTTCTCCTAATTCTGAGACTGTTATTTTGTCTTCAAATGTTAATACTTCCATTTGTAATAATGCTGATTTAAGTGACATGAATTTCATTTGGCATTTAAGACTTGCCCACATTCCTTTTGCAAACATGAAACACATTTCTGATTTGTCATCTTCTCTTGCTCCTAAACAATCATTTCCTTGTTCTATTTGTCCCATGGCCAGACAAACTAGACTTCCCTTCCCTGATAGCTCCATCAGTACAACCAAACCCTTTCAACTAATTCACATTGACACTTGGGGACCTTACCACACACCAACCTCTTCTGGTTCAAGATATTTCCTTACATTAGTTGATGATTTTTCTAGGGCTACTTGGACACATCTACTGGGCTCTAAGAGTAATGCTTTTTCCATGATTAAATCTTTCTTGGCAATGGTTAAGACTCAATTTAATGCTAATGTCCAAACTATTAGAAGTGACAATGCCTTGGAGTTAGGTTCTAGTATTGTTGGTTCTTCCTTCTTCAGTCAACAGGGTATTATCTATCAAACTACCTGCCCCCACACTCCTCAACAAAATGGTGTAGTTGAAAGAAAACATAGAACACTTCTTGAGGCCTGTAGAGCTTTACTTTTCCAGTCCAAGTTGCCTGTATCTTTTTGGGGGGACTGTCTATTGACTGCTACATACTTACTCTATAGGATTCCATCTAGTTTACTCCAAAATAAATCCCCTTATGAAGTGTTGTATGGTAAAACTCCTAATTACTCACATTTGAGAGCATTTGGTTGCCTTGCCTATCCTACTGTGCCTATTCCACAAAGAGACAAGCTCAAACCTAGAGCAATTTCATGTGTTTTCTGGGCTATCCTTTTGCCAAAAAGGGTTACAAGTTGTATGATCTAGCTTCTAAGAAATGTTTTGTCTCCAGGGATGTTGTGTTTCACGAAAAATGTTTTCCTTTTACCACATCTTCTAACAGTACAACTATTTCTACTATTTTTCCTTTTCCACCTCCTATATTTCCATCTTCTGATGATCAGGATCCTAGGACACACACCTCTATCCCTGCCAGTCCTTCTGTTCCTTCCCCTGTTTCTAACTCACTTCCTCCTGAACCTGTCCCTTCTACTTCTACTCTAAACTTTGATCCTGATATTCCTCCTCTCCTTCCTCACAACCTGATGTTAGGAGATCTGCTAGACATCACAACACTCCTTCTTACCTTAAGGACTATGTGTGCCAGCTTCTTTCTTTTTCTGGATCCACTTCTTCTACTTCTCCTTTGGAATCTGAACCTCTCTATTACTCTCAAGCTGCTTTAGTTCTAGCTTGGCAGGATGCCATGAGAAAGGAGTTTGATGCATTGGATGCCAATCATACTTGCGACATTGTTCCTCTTCCTCCTGGTAAAAAACGTAGAGGTTGCAAGTGGGTCTACAAAATAAAATACAGGGCTGATGGGAGTGTTTAAAGATATAAAGCTAGGCTTGTCATTAGAGGGGATGTTCAGGATGAAGGGGTTGATTTCACAGAAACATTTTCTCCTGTTATTAAGATGTCTACTATCAAATGTCTAATTGCTGTAGCTGTTAAGAAACATTGGGATCTCTTTCAACTAGATATCAACAATGTTTTTTTTGCATGGTGATCTAGATAAGGAGGTATATATGAAGCTACCTCAAGGTTTGAGTGTTTCTGATGTTACTACTCCCTCTCTTTTTGCCCCTCTTGTGTGCAAATTGAAGAAGTCTCTTTATGGGTTAAGGCAGGCCTGAAGGCAATGGTATGCCAAGCTATCTCAAGTCATGTACTCTAGAGGATACACAAATTCTCTGAATGATTACTCCTTGTTCATTAAGGGTCAACCTGGGTGTCTTGTTCTTTTGGCAGTTTATGTGGATGATATCATTGTAACTGGGGATGATACATCTGAAATTTCTGCACTTAAACAATTCTTGGATGACCAGTTTAGGATTAAAGACCTGGGGTCCTTACATTATTTTCTGGGCATTGAAGTGTCTGTTGTTCCTGGTGAGGTTCTTCTTAATCAGAAAAAGTTTGTGTTTGACTTGTTGCAACAGTTTGAATGTGCTACTGTTTCCCCTATAGTTTGTCCTTTAGACCTCAATAGTAAATTGCATGCTGATTCTGGTGCACTGTTTCCTTCTCCTGACAAGTATAGAAGTCTGGTTGGCAAGCTCCTCTTTCTTACACATACCAGACCCGACATTTGTTTTGGTGTTCAACATTTGAGTCAGTTCTTGAAGTCTCCTAGAGTTCCTCACATGTCTGCTGCCTTGCATGTACTAAGATATCTTAAGGGAACTGTGGATTTGGGGCTTTTCTATTCAAACTTCCCTGACTTTGCTATACATGCTTTCTCAGATAGTGATTGGTAGCCTGCCCTGATACTCGCAGGTCTGTCACTAGTTTTTGTGTGCTTTTGGGGGGTAGTTTGATCAGCTGGAAGTCCAAGAAGCAGCCGGTTGTGTCCTTATCCTCTGCTGAAGCAGAGTATAGGGCCCTTAGTAAGGTGGTTGCTGAATTGGCTTGGTTTTCTAGATTACTCACTGACCTTGGTATTTCTGTGTCTCTTCCTTTTTCTGTGTTTTGTGATAATCAGGATACTTTACACATAGCCAGGAATCTAGTTTTCCATGAGCGAACCAAGCATATTGAGGTTGATTGTCACTTTATTCGGACTAAACTTTCTGATGGGCTGATTTCTCTATTTCATGTTCCTACTTCTCAACAGTTAGCAGATGTTCTCACCAAGCCTTTACCTGGAGCTCTTCATCATGACCTTTTGGGCAAGTTGAAGGTGGTTTCCCCCTCCAACTTGAGGGGGGGTGTTGAGCTGATGGATTTCTTAGCATCTAAGCCTAAATATAAACATTGATCCTTTTGTAAAGTTTATTTAATTAGCCTTTAGTTGTATTTGTATTCTTTTTCATTTTGGGCCACTGTATATTTTTAGCCCATTTTCATGTTTAGCTTATGACTGAAGTCCATTATATAAATAATGGGTTAATGTTCTAGAAAGACCGATCGGGTCACTTTCAGTTGCAATGAAAGAACTCTTTCTCTCTCTCTCTCTCTCTCTCTCTCTCTCTCTCTCTCTCTCTCTCTCTCTTTCTCTCACAGACATAGAACCCTAATGTGATTTCCGTCTCTCCATTAGATTTACAATGTTTTCAAAATATAATGGAAATGAATAGAAGGAATTTTTTTAAAATAGAAGGGACGTGTTCTACAACAGAATGATATCATATTATTTTTATTCATTTGTTATTTCACGAACAGAATAGTATATTGTACAACTTGGATTTTCGTTAGTCTGCTTAGATTTTTCTTGTAGCTGACCAAGAAGATATAAAAGTGTAACGACCTGATCAGTTGTTTAGAGTTATAGCGTTCCATTCGGTAGTCTAAGACTTTGAGTAGATTTATATGATGTATTATGACTTGAGTGTATAGTCAGTTTTGGTTTTCGAGTGGTTTGGAATTAATTTGGAAGAATAACTCTTGATTTGGAAGCTTTAAGTTTGAAGAGTTGATCAAGTTTGACTTTTGCATATTTTATCTCAAATTGGAGTTTTGACGGTTCCGTTAAGTTCGGATGGTGATATTGGACTTAGGCGTATGTACGGATATGGATTTGGAGGTTTCTAGGTTATTTTGGCTTAAATTGGCGAAAATTGGATGGTTGAAGGTTTGGAAGGTTGATAGATTTGACCGAGAGTTGACTTTGTTGATATCGAGTTCATATTGTAGTTCCAGGAGTTAGTATAGGTTCGTTGTGTCATCTGGGATGTGCATACAAAATTTGAGGTCATTCCGAATTGATTTGACGTGGTTCGACATGAGTTTTAGAGGTTGCAAATTCATTAATTCATTAGGCTTGAATTGAGGTGAAATTCGTAGTTTTGTTGTTGTTTGGTATAATTTGAGGCCTCGAGTAGGTCCACATTGTGTTTTGGGATTAGTTGGTATACTTGGACGGGGTCCCGGGGGCCTCGGGTGTGTTTTGGATGGGCCATATGCCATTTTATCATTGATGTGTGGCTATAATTATATATTTTTAGTACATTACTACTCTATATTTAGGTGCTTTAACGCTAAACTACACTATAGTTGTGTTTATTTGAGTTATTTTATGTGTAGGTACATTGGAGATGAAATTGGAGCAAAGTGAATATTTAAAGTATAAATCATGCTCGAAAACTATAGGAAATAAGAAAGAAAGAATTGAGCAGAGGGAAAATGAAGCAGCAGGTGAAGCAATCCCAGAGGCTCGCATTAGAGCAGGCGAGGCGAGCTCTTTAGCTCGCGTAGAAGCGCACAATGCAAAGGTTATGGCGAGGTTGAGCACGCGGCAGGGCTTGTGCCGTACAGTCTGAGGCGAGGTGAAGTTCGTGTTTTGCCTCGCGAGGCGAGGTCCGTAGCGAGCCTGATCTGGATTTTAAAGGCCTATTTTGTCTCCTTGTTGGACTTGGACTTGGTCTATGTCATTAGGTATTTTCCTACACATATAAATAGTCATAAATACCACTTTTGAGGGAATTCGGCGACCGGAGGCAATAATAGCACGTGGAACAACTTTTGGGGAAAAAAATCATCGAGTTCTACATTCCTTCATATTTTCTTTGTAATTTATTTATGTAAAATACTTGGGAAATTGTTGTTATGAATATACGTAGATAAACTTCTAATCTAGGGTTTTGATGGAACCTATTGGAGGATGATTTTCCTATTATGTTTAATATAGATTTGCCGTAGCTTTTTCTCTATTTGTTCAATTGCATTTATATTGTGGTTGATTGAAGAGCTCTCAATTGACTATGCATATTTAGTGTGTATTGCTCAGAAGAGAATGCATATTTAGGTAGTTGTTGAACAACATCACTCCTAACGTGTGCGAGGGATCAATACGGAGGGTTTAAAGGTGGGATTAGGAACAACGAAACCTTAGTGCAATCAGAGTGAGCCGTAACTTCGTTCCAGCTAGTGTAGTTCGGAAGAATATGTCTAGTAAATTGTGGTAGTTGCTTGGAAGAGAATTACTAGTAATATGTCTAGTAAACCTTTCATCGGTGATACCTTTAGGAATACCCAGTCGTCAACCTGAAACTCCAAGTCTCGTCGTCGATTATCCGCATAAGACTTCTGACGGCTTTGAGCTGCTAATAGCCTTTCCTATATAAGTTTAATTTTCTTGATTGCCTGTTGTACCAATTCTGGTCCTACTAACATAGTTTCCCCAACATCGAACCACCCTATAGGCGACCTATACTTCCGTCCGTAAAGAGCTTCGTATGGAGCCATCTGAATACTGAAATGGTAGCTATTATTATATGCGAACTTAATAAGCGACAGATGATCATCCCAGCTACCTTTGAAGTCTATCACACAAGCTCGTAACATATCCTTAAGTATCTGAATAGTACACTCAACCTGTCCGTCTGTCTGGGGATGAAATGATGTACTAAGACTTACTTGAGTCCCTAATCCTTTTTGAAAGGACCTACAGAAGTTAGCTGTAAATTGAGTTCGTCTATCCGAGATAATAGATACAGGGACATCATGTAGTCGTACCATCTCCTTAATATAAAGCCTTGCATAATCCTCTGCGGTATATGTAGTCCTAACAGGCAGAAAATGGGCTGACTTTGTAAGCCTATCAACAATCACCCATATCGAATCGAACTTACGTTGGGTACGAGGTAAGCCTACGATGAAATCCATATTGATTACTTCCCATTTCCAAGTTGGAATCTCCATAGCCTACAATAATCCTCCGGGTTTTTGATGCTCAATCATAACCTTCTGACAGTTAGGACACTGAACAACAAACTCCGCTATATCCTTTTTCATTCCGTCCCACCAATATACTTCCCTGAAATCATGATAAATCTTTTGTCGCTCCTGGATGGATAGAATAACGAGAATAGTGAGTTTCTCCCATAACTTGCCGACGCAGCCCTAAAACATTAGGGACACATAATCGTCCTCGATATCCGAGGAGCCCATCTTCTGTAATTTCAAATGGTATCCTCTTTTTTTGAGGGGTGGTATCCCTATAATGAACTAACACAGAATCCTCGTACTAGCGTTCCTTTACTTCAGTTACTAAAGAGGATGTTGTTGTATCCTGAATAGTAATTCCAATATCATCTGAGTCTAGTAACCGAACTCCAAGACTAGCTAGCTGATGAATCTCATGGGCTATTCCCCTATTTTCTAGCTATAAATATGATAGGCTACCCATAGATTTACGGCTGAGGGCGTCGGCTACCACGTTTGCCTTTCCTGGATGGTATGAAATATCAACATCATAATCTTTAAGTAGCTCCAAACATCTTCTTTGACGTAAATTTAATTCCTTCTGCCTGAAGATATACTGGAGGCTCTTATGATCCGTATAGACATCAACATGAATGCCATACAGGTAGTTCCTCCACATCTTTAGTGCATGAATCACTGCGGCTAACTCTAAATTGTGGGTCGGGTAATTCTTCTCGTGCTTTCTTAGTTGTCTAGAAGCATAAGCTACAACCTTACCATGCTACATCAGCACACAACCCAATCCAACGCCTGAAGTGTCATAATAGATAGCATAACCATCGGTCCTTTCTAGGAGCATTAGAACAGGTGCTGAAGTCAATCTGTCCTTCAATGCCTGGAAACTCCGTTCACAAGCATCAGTCCATTGAAACTTTGCTCCCATCTGAGTCAACTTTTTCGAAAGTGCTGAAAGGGAAGAAAATCCCTCTACAAATCTCCTATAATAACCTGCCAAATCGAGAAAGCTACGAACCTCCATCAGTGTTGTGGGTCTAGGCCAAGTCTTTATTGCCTCAATCTTTTGTGTATCCACCAGGATGCCTTCACCCAAAATGATATGCCCAAGGAAAGCTACAGAGCTTAGATAGAATTCACATTTAGAGAATTTTGCATACAACTTCCCTTTTTGTAGAACTCTGAGCACAGTACACAAATGATTTGCATGCTCAGCCTCTGAATGAGAATACACCAATATATCGTCGATAAATACAATTACGAATAGATCTAAAAAGGGTCTGAACATACGGTTCATCAAATCCATGAATACTGCTGGGAATTGGTCAAACCGAATGACATAGCACGAAACTCAAAGTACCCGTATCTAGTCCTGGATGCTGTCTTTGGAATATCTTCCTCCTTAACCCTTACCTGATGGTACCCAGACCTCAAGTCTATCTTTGAAAAACACTTGGCACCATGCAACTAATCAAATAAATCATCAATCCTCGGGAGAGGGTACATATTCTTTATCGTCACCTTATTTAACTATCTATAATCAATACACATTCGTAAGGAACCATCTTTCTTCCTCACAAATAACGCAGGTGCTTCCTACGGTGATGTACTAGGTCTGATAAAGACTTTTTCAAGAAAGTCCTTTAGTTGTTCCTTCAACTCTTTCAGCTCTGCAGGGGCCATTCTATAGGGAGGAACAAATATTGGATAAGTATTTGGTAGTAGGTCAATAGCAAACTCAATTTCTCGCTCTGGCGAAAGACCCGAAAGCTCATTTAGAAAAACATCGGGAAACTCATTAACCACAGGGATGGACTGAATGGTTTGTGACTCCACTTCCATATACCGAACCCGAACTAAGTTATAAATATAGCCCTTTCTAATCATCTTCCTTGCCTTGGGATAGGAAATAAATTTACCCCTCGGCGATGTCGTATTACCTTTCTATCCAAAACAGACCTCCCTGGGAATTGAAATCGGACTATCCTTGATCTATAATCAACGTTGGCATGACAAGAAGCCAACCAATACATACCCATTATAACATCAAATTCTACCATATCTAACTCGATTAGGTCTGCTATGGTAGATCGACTATGAACTACTATTATACAACCCCTATATACTTGCTTAGCTATCACTGAGTCTCCAACAGGTGTAGACACCTCAAAAGGTTTAACCAATTCAGGTTTTATTCCAAACTTACTAGCAACCAACAGAGTAACATATGATAAGGTGGAACCTGGGTCAATCCGTGCATATACATCATATGAGGAAACTGATAATATATCTGTAACAACATCAGGCGCTGACTCCTGATCCTGTCGTCCTATCAACGCATAAATGTAGTTCTAAGGATCGCTCGAGCTAGATGTTCTGCCTCTGCTTCTACCACGACTCATTGGTGCTTGTGAACCTTGCCCAATGGGGCTTATTAATGAAGACGAACCAACTACAGATCTCGCTGGCTGAGCTATGCTTCTATCACCTCTCGTCGGACAATCCCTCATAATGTCGCCCGGATAACCACAAGTATAACAAATACCCAACCCCATACGGCACTGCCCGTCATGCTGCTTACCATACTAAGCATATCGTGGCAAGGGTGGCCTCATCTGATTTTACTCAACCCTATACTGAGAACCTGAGGCCCTAAAATTCTGACTAGGCCCTGAATATGTAGAACGATCAAATCTCTTACCGCCAAATTGAGGGGGCGCGCTAGCCGAGGGATAGGATGGATATCTCAAAAACTGCTACCTCTGACCACCTCGAAACTCACCTGAAGGACCCGAAGACCTTGCTCTCATATTCTGGGCCCTATCATGCTCACGATCGGCCCTCTGTTTCTGTTTACGCTCCTCTACACCCTGAGCATATGCCTGAATATGAGAAATATCCATGTCTGGCCTGAGCATATGCCTGAATATGAGAAATATCCATGTCGTACCAATTAACTGCAACATCTTGAGAACTATAGGAAACTAGCTCAACTAACTCAGTTGTAGTGGCCTTCATTACCTTCAACGTCATATGCATTCTATGAATCAATACCTGAGGGTCCTCGTTTGGATCTGCCCCAGTGAATACCGGAGGGTCTAAATTAATGAAATTACGAACCCTCGCACTCACAAACCTATCTGCATGACCAATACCTACTTCCTGACGTCGAGCCTGTGCGACTACTAATCGGGTCAATAACTGAATAACATCTCTCATCTCCTGACCTGGTGCATCCAGTTGAGGTGCTAAATGTACAGGGGAGGGCGCTGGAGCTAGTGCCCCTCGAAGCTCTTCTGGAGAGGGCGAGGTATGTGAAGTCTGAGATAGAATCTCACTATGAGACTCTCCCCGAGCCCTAGTAACTCATGGCACTCAACTCGTAGTCTCACCAGCCATGAACTTTCCATTCTGGGCGGCTGTAGTCTTTGGAGGCATCGCTGAAAATATAACATATCGTTAGGAACATGAATTCTTATATCGCACGATCTAAGATAAGAAGAGAGGATAACATCCTATATGTCCTGTAGCCTCCTGTTTATAAGTATGGTGCATAACACACCCATAAACAAGACTCTAGTAGACACAGCCTATAGACAACCCTAGGACAAAACTGCTCTGATACCACTTTTTCACGACCCAAACCGATGGGTTGCGACGGGTGCCCTAGTCCTACCTATCAAACATCCTTGAGCATGCGTCTTAGGATGTAAAAATGAATAACATATGTGAGGGAAACCTATCCAAAAGATATATATACATATACATGCAGAATACAATGGACAAGCCCGCAAGGCTTCTATATACAACTATATATCCAAAATCGGATGACGATAAGGCCACATACTATCCAACTATACATAACTGTCTATAGACCTCTAATAGAAAATACAACTGTACAAGGATGAGACTGGGCCATGTATTACCTATATATGTATACGATCATATCGTACCAAAATCAAAAGCAGCCCCAGATCAAGTAGAGCACACCAACTCTCGCTGATCAAGGATCCTAAGAAGGGGGACCGTCAGCTTGCCTACCTATACCCGCGAGCATGAAATACAGGCCCCAGGAAATAGGGCGTCAATATGAATAATGTACTGAGTATGTAAGGCATGAAAATCAGTACATAAAAGACAAATGAAACATGGCATAAGAAATTCCGCCTGTAAGTCTAAATAACTTTGCAAATCCTGAAACCTTTATAATGTCATGCACGTGCATACAAATATCATGTCATGCATGGGTATAGGTGTACATAACATCATCAAGCCTCTGAGGGCATCTCATCATATCTTCTTGGCCACTGTGGGTAAAGTCATCAACATATACCAGCTGAACAGATGGTGGTGCGTATATAATGCCGTAACCTTTTCCCATATATATACATATAATATACATATATACGCATATATAACGCCATCTGGTCATGGGTCAATGTAAATGAATGCAATGCATGAGAAGTACGTCAATAAAATCTTTTGGAGTGTCATAAGACCATTATGCCTTTGATTAATATCATAAAATAAACTTTATCAGCTTACGTATTTTCTGAGACCCATGAACAGGTGATAGAATAATACGACACATGAGGAATCAAGAACATAAGCATCTCTAGTATTTCTATGAATAGAGACATGTATGAAAATTGTGCATTTGCTCGTTTCATTTGTGCCATATAGATCATGACAAAAGAAAGAAGAGATAGCCTTAACATACCTGAGTCGATTCTCTTGAGAAAGATTACACCGTACTCCCTTAATATTGCAAAATCTCATGGTAATTAAGGTGCTCTGAAATCTCAAGTTTTGAAGTGTTGAAGACGCTATGGAATATCATATTTTGAATTCCTAAAGATCCTTGAAATCTCACGTTATAAGAATGGAGATGTGATTCTCATGTCTTTAAGACATATAATAGTTCTCTTTCTAAAATGATATATGACTCATGTTATAAGACTTGCCTAATTCACATCTCTAATCTTGCCATATATATTAATGTCTTAAGAGTCATACATGGGGATAGAGGGGTGCTGCTATGTGGGGGGAGGGTTAGTGTTATCCAACCATTCCTTATTTAAATGGTCAATCTCCCATTAACCAATAATTAACCAATTACCCACATAATTAAGAATTATCTCAAATTACTTAATATACTACTCACTTTTAATACACTTTACGTACCTTACTATCATGGTCATGGGGTACCTTGTATTGCACTAGTCTATAAATACCAGATATTATGTCTCGGATCGTATTTTATCCCATATAGACAACCTTTAACGAAACTCATTTTCTTTAATTCGTTTACCCTTTATCCTTCACGGCACTTACTTATCGCTTGTTATAAATAGCATAAATACGTTAACCTCATGATAATCTCATTCCTAAGTCTACGTCGATTAACTGAAGATGAAACTTTAACGTACGAAAATGCGAGATGTAATAGAAAAGTTATGATGAGTGCCAACGGACAGGAATATCTCCCGTAGACATGAGATTCCCATGAACCCAATTCAAAAGGTGAAGTATTCGATGTATAGGGAATCGATTTTATGGGACCATTTGTCAGCTCATATAATAACAAGTACATACTTGTAGCGGTGGACTATGTCTCGAAATGGGTAGAAGCCATGTCACTTCCAACAAATGATGCGAAGGCGGTTATTGGTTTCCTGAGAAAAAATATCTTCACCCAATTTGGTACTCCAAGAGCTATCATCAGTGATGGAGATACCCACTTCTACAACCGAGCCTTTGCAAAATTGTTGGAAAAATATGGCGTTCACCATAAGGTTGCTACTCCGTATCACCCACAAACAAGTGGGCAAGTGGAGGTGTCAAACAGAGAAATCAAGAGTATTTTGGCCAAAACTACAAATGCTACTCGGACTGATTGGGTGAGAAAATTGGATGATGCGCTATGGGCTTACCGCACTACATTAAAAACTTCGGTTGGTATGTCACCATATAAATTGGTATTTGAAAAGTCATGTCAGTTACCGGTGGAGTTAGATCATAGAGCCTTCTGGGCATTACGATAATTAAATCTGGACTTGGAGGTCGCTAGAACTAGTAGAGTCACAGAACTGCATGAACTTGATGAGTTCCGTTACCATGCTTTTGAGAGTACAAGGCTATATAAGGAATGAATGAAACTGGTGCATGACAAAAACATTCTTGAGCGAAATTTTAAACTGGGAGATGTGGTATTATTATTCAATTCGATATTGAGGTTGTTTCCAGGCAAATTAAAGTCAAGATGGTCAGGACCATTCCGTGTGCTAGAGATTCATCCCACTAGAGCCGTAGATATTGCATCAGAAGATGGCTCTTGCAAGTTTAGAGTCAATGGTCACATGTTGAAACATTACTTCGGCATGGATGAGACGAAAGTAGCATCAGTGACTCATTTGCAAAAGCCAAAAATGTTGAGCGAGCCTTAAGTTCGATTGACTGCATCGTGCCGTAAAGTTAAATCAGGCACTTCATGGGAAGCAACCCATTGTAATATTGTATTCGTCATGCTGTAATGTTAAGTAAGGCGCTCGTTGGGAGGCAACCCAATTCATAGTTGATTTTTAGCGTAACTAGAAATTTTCTTTTTGTTTGTAGGCACTAACATGTTTGTATGCAGTATCAGTGGATCGTGCATTGGACCTCGTGGCACCAGGTCCCTAGCGCGGTTGGCCAGGCGGAAATTCTTGCATCACCAGGTCTGTTTCTCGCATGGGAGCTCGCTTTGCATGGGGTACAGCGAGGTGCATCTCGCAAAAACCCTCGCGCTGTGCACCCCATAGCTCGAGTTGGAGCTCGCTTTGCGAAGGGGATAGCGAGCCAGTAGCTTCGCGTTGCCTGGTAAGTATTTTTTTGATTTTCTTTTAATTTCTTTTGTTTTATTTCTTTTAACCCCTTCCCTTAAAACCTAAACTAAATGCCTCGACCATACTACCTCTTACAATCTCACACACTCATGCCTTAGGAACTCACGCCTCAAGAACACACTTCCAACACACCCTCCCTCACAAACCCATTGAAGACAAGCATTCTTCTACTCTTTCATTCACTTGCAACATAAATTCAAGGGCAATCCCTCCTCCTAAACATCTAAGGTATGATTTCTACCTCCATTCTTTGACAATTTCAAATTGGGTAAATTCTTGAATCGGATAAAATATTTAGGGTTCTTCTTCTTAATAACATGTGTTTGTGTGTCCCAAACCCATAAACCCCATAGGAATGGTGTTGTTGTTGTGTGAAAAAGTGGTAGCACAGAATTCCCAAGCCGATTTGGGAGGGTGAGGCAATCCCTCATCCCTATAAGCACTCACATGGCACTTGTGCATGCTAAGTGTTTGTCAAAATTCCTCAAAAGTATTATTTGTCCCCATTGGAGCCCGAGTCCCTGGGATTGTAATACTAGTGCTATGTCGCTGTGCACCACTTTAAAATTTTTAGTGTAGGGTGGCTCATTGGTAGCCCGATGCTTTAAAATTGGAGGAAACATCCTTGTGTCATTGCTTGATCTCATGCTAAGAAAAAATGAGGCGAAGTCTGAGTAACCTCTAAAATGTTGAACATCATGTGATGAACTCTTAAGTGTGGGGTCGCAAGACGATATTTCGAAATGTTGCAATGCGTCATAAACTGATTAATGCTCACCTATGTAGGTACGAACATACCTCTAATGAAGGACACCGGTAAAGTCAAGGGCACATCCACTGCTCCGTCCAAGGCTAAGGCTTCCTCCGCACCTCCACCGAAAAAGAGAAAGGGGAGGGAAGACACTTCAAGTCAGGTTGAAGGACTGCAAGCAGTGGCAGCTATAGCATCCACTCGCCCACAACCTCAAGGACAACTGGAGTTTGGAATCAAGATCATACCCCCATATGTTAAGGATTGATACAAGCTTTGTCGGCCGAGACATATACATCCGGAATCTGCCGGTCATGAGCGTCGCTTACAAGCCAATTACCAAGCAATCTGGAAAGGTATTCATGATATGGGGTTGGGTTATGTGTTCAGAAACATCGAAGAGATCAATGTCAATCTTGTTCGAGAGTTTTATGTCGATTTTGATCCAAAGGATCCTGAGAAGCTGGTGCCTATTCGGGGAAGGTTGATCGATTTTTCAGCCTCGAAAATATGCAATTTCTTAGGTGCGCCGGATGTTCCCTAGGAACCCTTGGACAATTTCATCACCCGTCCTACTTATCGAGAGCTGAGACACGCTCTTTGTGGTGTCAATTCTGTGGTGGCTTGGGTTCGGGACAAGATAACCAATCGCCATAGGAAATTCCCTAAGAAACAAATGAAGGCAAAAGCGGAAGTATGGTTGAAATTGATTAATACACGGTTCCTACCATGCAACCATGACACTCTTATTAGCTGTGAAAGGACTTGCGTATTATATTTCTTAATGACTGGACAAAGGGTAAATATAGGCCACTTGATCTGCTACCAGATGACCCAAGTGAGAACTAGCAAGAAAGTTTATCAAATGCCCTTTGAAAATATGTTGACTCAGTACTTGAGACAAGAAGAGATGGAGGAGGAAAAAACTTTCGATCACATTATTGCTCCGTCCCTACGACTAGTGGACATCACAACCGTCCTAGTTAATGAGGAGAATGCCACGACTTCACTGATATGGGTCGAGCACAATGCATGTGATGACCGCTTTATGGCCCATTTATATGGGATTATGGACTTACAATTGCAGATTGGAGGACCACCGACCACTACAGAGGAGAGGGCCCTCTTGGAGGAGCGTTTACCGCTCAATGCTCATGCTCAGTAGCTGGTTGGGCTTGGTAATGGCTACAGACTCCCAAAGGATGAGGATGCCAACACACTAGAGCAGTCGGATGATGATGATGATAATGAGGAAGCAGAAGATGAGGAGTGGGCAACCTTCAAGGATGAATGCGATGACGAGGCTTGATCAGGGAGTTTTCATACCCCCTACTTGTTTTTTTCTTATTTTGTCAGTTTGAGGTTGCACTGAGGACATTGCATGAAATAAGGGTGGGGTGGTAACTTGTAAATTTTAGTCTTGTTTTTTTAGTTAGTGTTGTCTTAGCCTCTAAAACAAAGAACAAAAAAATAGAAAAATTGAACTCTTCCTGACGATGGATCTCCTAGATAATTTTCTTGAGGGAATTAAGTCAAAAGAAAAAAAAAGAGATTTTCTTTGTAGGTAGTGTAGTAATTCCCTCTTGGTTTTTCTTTGTGACGTGATTCTTTTTCAAAGGTTTTGGTTGAACCGGGTGTAGTTAGTTTTAATTTTTAGAAGTAGAAACCACTATGCTGTGAATTGAATGGAAACGATATCTCTTGACTTTGTTATACCTTAAGAATAGTGAGTACTCTGGTTGTGACGCTTAGGATCAGTGTTTGACTCTAGTATAAGTACCTTAAATCGTATATTCTTAAATTTGCTTAACTGCTTTGACTAGAGTGCCATGATAAAACCAATCCTGAGTGAGTTATGTGCCATGTGTGTGTGAGGTTTGTGTGTATTCTGTGCATTACAGTTGATGTTTAGAACTTGCCCAGTGTGTTTGCAAAGTGAAATAGTAGTCTTGTTCAGTCTGGGAAGTGATATAGGTGTTTCTTTGTTGCGTCAGATATATATAGTTTACCCACCTAAATGTTATGTAACGTAGTTAACCCCTTTAAGCTTGTAATCCTATTTCTTTGGCAACCACATGACAAGCCTTACCCTTTGTTTGAATTAACCATCTATTTGAACCTTGTCGCCTCTCATGAGCACTTGAATTATTATGAATTATGTAAAAGTTAAAGTGTGGGGGTGGTGGTTCGACTTTTGAGTGGTACAAATGAAATAAGGAGAAATGTGCACCATTTTGAAAAGAAAAATATATATAAGTAAAAGCCACTTGGATTGAAGGAAAAAAAAGAAAAATATATAGTTGTATTGTATGAAAAATATGTCTTGATGGTGGCGGCTAGTGATGTAATTATGATTAATGAAGTATGGGGTAATATATATTGATGTGAAGGTAGAGTTTTAGTTTGACATAAGTATGGGATTGAATGTTAAAGTATATGTATTAAAGTGCTTAAGGAAGGTGTAGTCATTCTTATATCCAAATATATCCTACCCGACCCGCAACCTACATTACAACCAATTAAAGTCCTACTTGATCCTAGACTGAATGAGCTCGATTAGTAGAGTAGAACACTACGGTCAAGCCTATGGTGTATCATTTGTAGCATATGAATGATACTTCTGAGAATGAATGAATTCTTTCTATCTTGAGTTCCTAATTGTTCTTAAATGTTATTGTGTGTGGAACTAATCTCTTTTGTTGTATGAGGGTACTTGATTCATGAAGGAAAGGTAATGTCATTGACCTCTATGTTAGAGTAAGTGAGTGAATTGTGAATAATGCATGGTATTTGTGAGTAAATTCTTGAGGTGAAGATGTTGCACCTTTGTGCTTAGTATATTTTAAAGATGGTGACGAGTTAAGAGAATTGCTTAAAAAGGTCGTGTCTATAAAGTATAGTTTGATTGCTCGAGGAAGAGCAACGTTTAAGTGTGGGGTAGTGATGTGTGGCTATAATTATATATTTTTAGTACATTACTTACTCTACATTTAGATGCTTTAACGCTAAAGTACACTTGTTACGACCCAAATCTACCCTGTCGTGATGGCGCCTATTGTGGAACTAGGCAAACCGACTCTTCTACCCAAAACAACCTGATATTTCAATTTAAAGATTTCTTCAAACTATTTAAACAATAAAAATTTATAAGATAAATCTGAATATCAAAGCGCGGAAAGAAAAGCCCGACATCGGGGTATCACTAGTCATGAGCATCTATTAAGAACAGTCAGATAATACTAAGACTACTACAATTTGGAAACCAACTAATAACATCTATAGGAAGATAAGAGGGAGAAGAGCAGGGCTGCGATCGCCATGCAGCTACATTGCTAACTCCAACAGATCCGCGACGGATGAAATCAACACTCACTAGCACGTCCTGTAACCCCTAGATCTGCACACAAGGTACAGGGAGTAATGTGAGTACACCAACTCAATAAGTAATAAAGGTAAATAAAGACTGAGCATAAGTGATGAGCAATAAAACATATATAGTTCATATCATGAAACCTCAGTAGAAGACAACAGGCTTTTAAAATCAGGGTTTTGAATAAACTCAGCACATTTAAATCCAGTTTCAGTGAAACCATTTAAATCATCTTTCAACAGTTTTCAAACGAAGTGATTAAATAGTGAGTAAAAATGATGAAAACATAATCATCCCCTCGGGCAAAACTTACTCGTATACAGCCCCTCGGGCAACATAAATCATAAACAGCCCCTCGGGCAAACATCACTCGTAAACAACCCCTCGGGCAAACATGAATCATAAATAGCCCCTCGGGCAAACATCACCGTCTCTCATATACAGCCCCTCGAGCATACCTCACAATCACTCGTAAATAGCCCCTCAATCACAACATGAATCAATAACAGCCCCTCGGGCAAAATATCATGTTATTCACTTAGGGTACCCGTGCTCAATAGGGGTGTACAGACTTCAAAGGGGATCCTATAGCCCAAGTGCTATAACAAGCCACCTCGTGGCATATATCAATAAGGCCCTCGGCCTCATAACAAGCAACCTCGTGCCATAAAGCAATCAGGCCCTTGGCCTCACAAAATCATGAATTAGTAACAACATACTGCGGCGTGCAGCTCGATCCCATAAATATCCTCACAAAAACATGCCCTCGGCCTCACTCAGTCATAAACCTCTCAAGCCACTCGGGCTATCAGTAAAACAGGGAACTCAACCCAAAATAACATTTTTATGCATCAAAACAGAGTAATAAAGACTGAGTTATGAAATCAGTAAATATAGCGTGACTGAGTATAGATTTTTAAATCAAAACAGTGAGAGAATAATAAGAAAAGGCCCCTAAGGGTCCAAACAGCTTTGGCACGAGGCCCAAACATGGCATTCAGCCCAAATTTATAGGAATTCTTTCTAAAACATAGAAATATCATATAATTTCAGTCAAATACGCAACTTAATAGTTGCTATAGGACGGACCAAGTCACAATCTCCAATGGTGCATGCCCACACGCTCATCACCTAGCATATGCGTCACCTCACAATAATAAAACGATGTGAAATCCGGGGTTTCATACCCTCAGGACAAGATTTACAATCTACTAACCTTAAACAAGCCAATTCCAACACTAAGCAAGCCAAGCGATGCTCAAAAAATTCCATCTCGCGCGTTCCGACCTCCGAACGGCTCGAAACTAACAAAAAATAACTCAAATACATCAAACAATGCTAAAGCAACCAATCCCAATCAAAAAAGGTCGAATCTTTAATCAAAAGCCCAAAATGGGCCAAAAAGCCCAACCCGGGCCCGCATCTCGGAACCCGACAAAACTCACAAATCCGACAGACCATTCAATTATGAGTCTAACCATAATAGTTTCATCCAATTCCGACTCTGAATCGATGATCAAAACTTAAAAATTCACTTTATGAAACTTTAGGCAAAAACCCCCAAAGTTCAGTTTGAAATCATCAATCAAATGCCAAAACCGAAGATGGATTCATGAAATATAACCAAAACCGAGTAGAGAACACTTACCCCAATAAATATGGTGAAAAATGCCTCCAAAATTGCCCAAATCCGAGCTCCCCAACTCAAAATATGACCAAATGAATAAACCCTTATTTTATATATTTTTTGTCAGCTATTTTGCCTCGCTTCTCATGCCAAACGATCCCGAAACTTGCTTTTGATACTTCCAATGGATTCCTTGTAAGATTTTAGCCAACTTAGGCTCTTGAATAACTCCATTTGACCTTATATTGAAGGAGATATATTGGTTTTAATATTTGAAAATAGTGCAGATTTTTAAATAGGAATTCAGTGGTAATTTCATAATTAATCTGAAAAAATCTAGCAACCCAATTCTTAGTAAAATGATCATAAAATCCTCATACAATATCCAAATTCGACGATTCTTTTTGATATGGCTCCGTAATTACGAGACAAATCTAATAATTCAATAAAAACAGAAATAGGAGCTCATTTGCTTAATGTAGTACCATTTATTCTTGAAAAACGACGTCGAAACATAAAAAACGAGCGCAACAGAACCAAAACCTATCTGAAACTCTCCCGAGCCCCTCGGGACCCTGTTCGAACATACCAACAAGTCCCAAATTATAACATGGACCTACTTGAGGCCTCAAAACACACATAACAACATCGAAACGACGAATCACACCTCAATTCGAAATCAATGAACTTGAAATTTCAAACTTCCACAACCAATGCCGAAACATATCAAATCGTGTACGATTGGCCTCAAATTTTGCACACAAGTCATATTTGACATTATGGACCTGCTCCAACTTCCGGAATCAGAATTTGACTCAAATATCAAAAAGTCCACTCCCGGTCAAACTTTCCAAAATTCCAACTTTTGTTATTTCAAGCCAAATTCTACTACGGACCTCCAAATCACAATCCGGACACACTTCTAAGTCCAAAATCATCCAACGAAGCTAACAGAAACATCAAAAATCCAATTCGAGATCAAATTCTAAAAAGTCAAAACTTTCAAATTTAAAGTTTCTAGCTAAGAATCATTCTTCCAAATCGATTCCGAATAACCTGAATACCAAAACCGACGATTCAGATAAGTCATAATACTTCATACAGAGCTACTCATGCCCTCAAACAACCAAGCGAAGTGTAGTTGCTCAAAATGACAGGTCGGGTCTTTACATCCTCGCCACTTAAACATACGTTTGTCCTCGAACGTGCCCAGAGTTGTTCCAAAAGCCATCAACTTGCTGTATAATCTCATTATGCACATACCCGAGGGTGATCCCACGTCACTCTATCCAATATAGGTCTGATAACACAACATGACTGAAGTTTCTTAATCCAACCTAGTCCATAAGTCTTAGGTCCCAATTTCCAACATCTGGAATTTTCTATAAGATCAGAACCTCGCATCTACACACTGTATAAGTCCAAACAAGCTGTATCAAACCATATCCGTAACCCAAGATGTAATCACATGATATACTATATAACTCAAACACTCATGGCGATAACTCCTAATTACAGTAGCTGCTCAAAACAAGCCAATACCGGTAATACACCTCTTAACAAACAAAGCCTTGTTCTAACACTTTCATATACTGTCAATGATGAAATAAACACGCAAAAACTCATAACCATTCGTCAGATCAACAAGTCATGGAGCTCCCTCTTCTCTGACAGGAACTATAGCAAATTTCTAAGTCGACTTCCAATATTATCCTTCCAACCATGCTGTAACCAATTCTGATAGTATTCATTCTAGGTCCAATGACCTCATCTCATCCAATACGACCACTTTGATGACATGACACATCAATACAATCCAAAGCCATAACCTATGCAATTCGTGCACCCAATAGCAACATCCCAAATGTATGCAAATCATGAAAAAAATGACTCAAACGAGAGGGCTGTACTGCAAGCTCACTAGTACCACCACAATACGATGCTAAGAACCCATCACACACCGTAGAACCAGAACACATGAATCTAACCCAAAGTATCATACCTCCACATAACTCCGCTACAACGCGTGACCCCATCTAAATGTTGGTCTGCATTGTATACCTCGAGCCACCCTACTCAAAATCCATAACCATTCAGAATTCAACATCATGGACCCAAAGTGAATTACCATAACCACAGAGAAACAAATGACATAACACCACACAAACCCAAAAGAACATAACCAATAAGCCATCCACCGAGCAATACTCAATACTCTTCCCGCTCGAATTCCGCTATGAGACCTCAATAGAACCACACTATATGTGCATATAACCAACAAATCATAACTCCTCGTAACACAAAAAGGTAACTCATAGATCACCCCAGAACACGAATAAGCTCAATAACAATCGAACGACATATCCCTTAACAATAGCAATTCAGAGTCAACAAAGCCGACTCGATGCAGAACACACATCCATATTGGCTTATCAATTAACCCCTTATCAAGGAGTTCCTGAAGCTTTTCCTTCAACTCCTTTAACTCCACCGGTGCCATATGATATAGTGGAATAGAAAATGGGCTGAGTGCCCGGCACCAAATCAATACTGAAATAAATAACCCTATCCAGAGGTATACCCGGCAGGTCTGCAGGAAACACATCCGGAAAATCCCTCACCACCGAGACTGAATCAATGGTAGGAGTCTCTGCACTAATATCCTTCACGAAGGCCAAATAAGAAAGACAACCCTTCACAACCATCCGCTGGGCCTTAAAAAAATGAAATCACTCTACTGGGAACAAAATTTGTCGAACCTTGCCACTCATTCCGTGGCACCCCTGGCATAGCCAACGTCACCGTCTTAGCGAAATAGTCCAGAATAGCATGACATGGAGACAACCAATCCATACCCAATATCACATCAAAATCCACCATACTAAGCAACGAAAGATCCACTCATGTCTCGAAACCCCCAATAGTCACCACACAAGACAGATATACGCGGTCTACAACCACAACATAACATGTTTATGAGAACTCCCAGTCTCCAAATCCATAAAGCACATAAATCACCATATCCAATCCCAACTCCACCACTCGTACATCTAGCGCACCTCTGATACTCAATCATTGCACAAGGGATACCCCTATATTTCTTCTGCGCCACCAAGCAAACTCGAATATCAGTTGTTGATCAAATAAGATAGTGTCGCAATACTAAGGACGTATCCTTAACTCAAACACATTGCCCTTTCTAAAATATATACGCTCATCAAGCCACACCAATTAGTAATGTCATTTAGCTAGTCATTTGAAACTGCCCCTACTGCCTAAGAATTTATGACCTTCCTTTCAAAACTGAATCGTGACCTTACACATGCAAATCTTAACCTTACACAACATACCGCATATACCATGCCATCCTATGATAAACATGAGAACTTCATATCCATTCTGATATACAAGCAACTACGTACTCAACTAGCCAAGAACTTTCCATTTGATTCCATCTAGAAGAAAATCACTATACATCGCATGCTCCTCATGCCACGCCAGTAGAAAGTATACATCTCTAACCGTGGTAGAAACCACCAAGAGCTCTCCGAATCCCATTTGCACAAAACCAAACCGTTAGGACTGAATCATTCTAACTCAATTAAGCTACGCATGTCACCAAAAACCCAAGAGAATTGCCACAAAACACCTGTAGAAACTCATTACCTCATAAGCACCCTAAAGAACTAATCATATCCCTTACCATACCGATCCGACCTACTACCAAGTTGTCCTATTTATCCAAGTACCTTCTGAATTACCTTCGAATTCAATACTTCTCCTTGCCATAATACCACAATCCTCAACCCAGACTCACCACACGAGACCCAAGCATAAAACCACACTGTCTAAGGCTCATAAGCCACTGAATACTCCCTTAAATATCCCCAAAAGTACCACATTCAAAATACTTACCCTGAAAAGACTTCCTGCGAATCCAAAGCCATTACCTTTACCTTCTTGATACTGATATGTAGAATCCATAATTGATATAGAAATACCACAAGTCTTGACACCCTCCAATGTAAACCCCCGTTTCTAGCCAAATATACATCTTGATGACCTCCAATTACTACATGTAACTCTTGAATCCTTTAAAACCATTCTCGGGAGTCATCCACTCTACTCAGGTTTCAATTAAACTGGTCAAACGAACCGAATGCCTTGTGCCCCATTAGTACAGCAACACCTAAGGAAGTAACTCATCCTTCTAAGTAGCCGAGTGATATCCTTCTCCATACCCGTTACATCCCTTACAACAACAACTAATTCATCAAACGATTTCTTATATACCCATAAAGCATAACACAACCCTTATTCAAAATTTCCTTTACTCGAGTCATCCTCGATCTCAACCTCTGTAAGCCACAACTGATTCGCTAGTATACCTCAAACTGAAACTAATACGACACTTAGTCGCGCAATCAACTTATCAATAGTAGACTCCCCCACTTGGTTTAAAGCTATAGGTCAAAACATACAAAAACTCACAATGCCCATGCTCTATTACTGTCATAATACCATAGTGAGATTAAACTAAATCCTTTATAAGCTCATGCAACACAAATCATCTGGTACTTCAAATCATCTACAAATCTCGCATTCACCCTCATAATAGTCAAGCCTACTCTCATAAGCGATCCAAACTCAAATTTCAACACACATATTTCACTAGTAAAAGAGGACTTCCAACAAGCAACATAAGGATCACACAAACTTCAGAACATCCCACAGGAGATAACCCACCTGCTTAGCCTCAAACGAACATCTCTTTATACCCTTCCACCGTCATAAACATTACATAATCACTTAATCTTCCTGAGTTTGAACTCATAATGCAACATGAAGATTTACTCTACTCCACAACTAAACTACACAAGAGGTCCTTCAACACACCCATAGCTCGAGGCCATATGCCAACTCAAGACAGAAGCCAAGCACCTAATGGTCCTTACTACATCCCCAGCAAGCTCTTCTTGCCACATTCGAACAATCTGAAAACATCTCACAATCAAATCATACTCATCACATAGCCGTCTAGCCACAAACCTCACTAATAGGGACATTACCGGACATATAAATCTAAAAGCACGTGCTCACACAATCAACACCTCAAGGATCAAGTTACTGTCAAAACCCAACCTTAAGTCCTCCAGACTGGCCCATCATCAGCATACTGAAATCACATCTCGCATTTCATCCATGGAATTGTCACACCTCCTTTTTTACACCTACACCCGTAAGGGCGTAAAGGAGTTTTTCCAATTAGAGGACAATCGGAACGAGATTTAATTATTAATATTCAGAGTCGCCACTTGAGAGATTAATGGTGTCCCAAGTCATCGGTTGAATCCCGAACCGAGGAAATTTATGACTCTGTTAACAGTCCGCGTACCAGAAATCCGAGTAAGGAATTCTGTTAACCCGGGAGAAGGTGTTAGGCATTTCCGGGTTCCGTGGTTCTAGCACGGTCGCTTAACTGTTGTATTTGATTTTATCTGATTTTAATACATGCTACCTTATGTGCCTTTTATTTGTAAATTGCTTTTATTGTTATTATTATTATTATTATTATTATTATTATTATTTTAATATGAATTGCGACGTTGTGAAAACGTGTCTCGGACCACGTCACAATCAATGCACCCGTGGTTATCCACACATTGCGACTTCATCGAGATTTGGATTTAGGTTGCATCAATGCGCACCCGAGTTTAAGAAGGTACTTTAATTAAAATCGCGCCTAAAGATTCTAACGTAATATCATTTTGGGGAAGTCCGTGGAGATCGCTAAATGGCCATCCCAAATTCTAAACATTTTTAATAACCATTTATTGAGGGCCCCGTAATTAGTGGTTTTATTTGGGCGAGGCTAGTAGTAATCCCGAAGTAACTATGATTCCTACTTATTATGTGTCTCTAAAAGACTAATTAATTTTGAATTGAATTACACTGAAGTAAACTAAGAACCAAATTCAAAGAAAAAATGGGCCTGCCTCATGGCTTTGATGCGGTCCAAATGGCCCAACAAATATGAGTAAGATTCCAACTGCAACAATTGATATAACATCAACGAGTCACCACAATGACAATGCATACCCTCATTTTAACTGATAGCCGTGAATTCCGAAATTCCTAAACCGATTTATCCTACCAATTACCTATCATGACCTACTGCTTTTAATGAACTAATTCAATTGTGAATGAGTTCTATTTCATGATTTTTAACTGGTTTCAATGCCAATCTACCAACAATAAACCAGGTTTGCCTACTGATCGATTTCAAAGCCTTTAATCAAAAGCAGACATTCTACTACACTAGCATGATCAATGAAAAAAGTACTAGTAACTAGGCTAAATGTCACCAGACCTGCTCCTGAATTCACATGTCATTTACATGGACCCAATTTCTACTAATGACTATTGAATTCACACGAATCTTCAAATTAGACCAAGCCTATGCTCACGCTATTTCAAATGCCCAATTCAACAGTTCAACGTTATGCAACATTCAACATGTAATCAGCCTTACGGAACAATCTTAATCACACATATAACTGCCAGTTATATGACAGAAAACTACACGATTAAAATCAATTAAAATACAGACTGCCTTCAGTTGAACAATAGACCCTTTGAACATTTCATTTCAACTTCAACGAGCATACATCAGTGAGGTTCAAAGAAGTGTACCTGGAAATTGGAATGTAAATAGAGAAAAGGAGGTTAGCAGCAGTAACAGCTCAGCAGCTCAGAACTAAGGTAATAACCTAGTCACAGTCAATGAAGGAGTATTTCAATCCACCCAGGTTCAACAATTCAGCAGGAAAGGAGTGGGAATGTAGAGCAAACTCAAATAATCAACCCAAAACACATTCAAGCATGCCAGGAACTGCTTTTGAAAACCAGAAATACAAGCAGACTCCACAGATCAATTCAACACACACTTGAAATGCACTCCTAGCCCTCACAGCTGAACCTAAATACCACTGCAATCCTGCTAGACTCAAAACCCAACTGAAATCCAAAACTAGTTAATGAAACTGTAAAATTGTTTTTGATTTCTTTATTTTTGATGTTTTTTTATTTTTGAATACTGGAATGGAAATACTAGCTAGAATTGAAAGCAGGGAGGAAAGCTTTTGGTGGGGATTTTTTTTAGCTGAAGGAAGAAGATCCCCTTTTCCTAAGGCATTTCATGCCCTTTTATAGGCAACAAGAGATAGTAGATCAGATTTTAGGCCTTCTTTTTAGTCCCTCCCTTATTTCAGTTTAGTCCCTCTATTCTTGACTTGCTAAACAAGTAAACACCCCTATTGTGCTGAAATGTGCACTAAAATCCTATTCTAGAAGGCCCTAGGGTATTCTTCTACCCATACAATACCTATACTGCCCTTTCATATGCTTTGAAATTACTATTCCTGTCAGAATTACCCTTTTCCATGCCCAAACTAACCCTGAAGGCTTCTCAAAGTTACTGATTATACCCTTATCCTCAACAACTATAACCAATCCCCTAAGTTAATCCAAAACTAACTGAAACTGATTAATTAGCACTCAAAAATCAACTAATCAAACTAACCAATCTAAATTGTTCAATTACACTAACTCAATCAAACTAAGAAAAACCAGAAACCAGGATTGATCGAAGTAAAACTTAAGTTACATGATCAACATTAAATGAAATTAAACTAATTCTTAACCAATAAACTCACAATCGACCATTCAAATATCAAACTCAGAACTAACAACAATTGATAGAATTATACTAATACACAAAATAAATCATAAAATTAACAGAACGCTTAATGAAACCAAGACTGTAACTAAAACTTCAACCATGCGAGTAAAAAGAAACATGAAAGACTCACAGAAGCATGAGGAACTCCGGCCAGTCACTAACGTCCGAATCCTTTCAGATTTTTGACGCGTAACATCCCTAACCATGTGTTCTTACCAGAGAACACATGGTTAAGGATACTACGGTTCGAAATCATAAGGATTTTGGTTTAGGGTTTTGGCCAGAAATTCTTAGATCTGAGATTCGAGCCGTTTCGCAGAGATTTGAAGGAAAATAAACATGGATTAGTGTTGAGGGAAGGCCGGGGATTGTGTGGTGTGATTTTGGGCTGGTTTGGATAAACCTGCGATTTGACCGGAAACTTCAATCGAAGATTCGACGAGCTCCGGCAACATTTGAGAAAAACTAATAACGGGAGTGGAAAGAGGGATTCATGGGGGATCTATGGTGTTAATCTGGGTTTGAACGGGGTAAGTGACGTTCACCGCCGGCGAGGGATTTAGGGGCAGCGCGGATAAGAGTTTGAGAGGATAGGCGGGGTGAGGAAGACGAGGCAAATGGGGTAGGGGGGGAGTTTTCGGACAATTATATACAAACAACCTAGTTAGATCCGGACCGTTGGATTGATGAGATCCAACGGTCGTGATTGAAGGCTGGGGAAACGACGCCGTTTGGATTTACTAGGGACCGGACCGGGTTGGGGATTTGGGCTGGACTGGTTTGCAACGGGTTTAGGGCGTTTGGGCCTGAAAATTTTCAACAAATTGGCCCAAATTTGGGTCTTTATTAAGACCAAATTTCCTACCCTTATTTTCTTTTTATTTTCTTTTCTTACTTTTACAATTTTATAATTTTTCTAATTTTTATAAAGATGTAAAACTAACATGAAATCCTGGTTGTTTCAAAACAAAGACTAATTAATTCCTAAAATTGCTTTAAAAAACTATTTCATGACAAATTCCAAATAAAAATCATTAAAATGCAAAAATGCACTAATTTGTGATTTTCATGTTTTGTTCTAAACAAATTAAACCTTAATTGATACTAAAAACCTAAAACTAAAACCTAAAAATGGAAAAATGCATATTTTTGTATTTTATAAGAATTAACATGCGCGAATAGAATGCAACAATTATCAGAAAATGACACCAAAATGCACAAAAATTGTAAAAATAATAAAGAAAAATTATTTTGTTTGGGATTTTGGGAATAATCATATTTAGGTCAAAAATCACGTCCTCACAGCTGCCCCTCTTTGCTTGAAAATATGAAATATTTTCGGGCAAAGATAAGTGAGCAAATACGAGCGATTTTTGCCCGTTTGAAAATTCCGTGTGAAGCATTTTTGACAAGTTTGACCGTATCCTGCTTCGGAGGTTGCCTATATATCCTGGGCTAAACAGGAATTAGGTCAGTGTAGTTCGGGAATGTCTGGTAGCTGGGACTACCAGGAACTGTGATTGCACTGCACTTGCTGTTGCTGCTGCTGCTGTTACTGCTTGCTGACCTCCCTTATTACACCACGTCAAAGATAAAAGAAGCTAAACTGACTATGCTCTATGAATTACAAAAATCCTATCTAAATTCTTCAAACTTGCTCTTGTACTTCCTCGCTGCCTTGTTGTCTTGTGTCTCCTTGTTGCCTCATTGTTCTGTTTTTTCTCGATAAAATTCCCTGTTGCTATTCCCCTGGTAACTTGAGATGTTATTCCTTCTCTCCAAACTGCTGAACTCGAACTAGAACGTATTCCTCTATTATCTGGGCGGACTCCCAACTTCTGAAACTTGAACTGTATGTATTCCTCTGTTATCCAGGCGGGCTCCTGACTTCACAACACAAATACAACAACGAAAACTTTCTGCCCCAGTTTGAAAACTGAGCACATGTTACTGGCTGAGATTTTAAAAACTAAAACTTGAATTATAATACCTTTATTCTCCAGGCGGGCTCCTGACTTCAAACTTGAAATGTATTCCTCTGTTATCCAGGCGGGTTCCTGACTCTAACATGGACAAAGAGATTGATTGAAAACTAAACTAAATTGTATCACCTCTGTTCTTCAGGCGGGCTCCTGATTTCGACTGCTTAAAATATTTAACACCTCCATTTCCAGGCGGGCTCCTGATTGCTAATTTAAACCGTATGTCTCTAATCTCCAGGCGGACTCCTGATTGCTAAAATTAAATTGTATATCTCTATTCTCCAGGCGGACTCCTGATTTCAAAATAAACAAAGATATTGATGGGAAGCTAAAAACTTGAATTGTATCACCTCCGTTCTTCAGGCGGGCTCCTGATTGCTTAAAATCTGAATGGTATGTCTCTATTCTCCAGACGGACTCCTGATTTCTGAATTTGAAATTGAATATATTCCTCTGTTATCCAGGCGGGATCCTGACTGCTCCAAACAATTATGAACCTAAGGTGTTACTTCTCACTGTACCAGGGTATCTTACCTGGGTATATGAATTACGTCCTATTATCCAGGAGGGTCCTGACAACTTGCACTTATTCTAATCATGCAAACTTTGCAACCAAATTACATTCCCCTTATGCTATTCCGGATTATCTTGCATTTAATCAAACCGCACTTTGCGATCAAACCTAATTACTGCTTGTTTTTCCTTCTTGGAGAATTCCTTCTCAACGGCTAACTTTTTTCCCCTGTTACAATCAAAGAAAATTTCGTCAGTTTAAAACGGTGGTTAGTTGATGGCCTTCTTGCTGAAAAATCCTTCCACTGCCTTGCTTTGTGTTGACTGCCTTCCACGCACTGACCCTGAACCGCTTGACTTTCTGACCAACTTTTAAATTTCCCAACATCCGGCGACCGAAATGTTTTACACCCACGCTGTTATTTCATTTTTCTGACCTCTTGTTTAAGCTTTTGCCTTTCCCACGACATTCCCCAATCATTTCACCGATGAAACTTCCGTTAATTCCCTGTATTCCACTTGACATCAAGTTGTTTTTGACATGCTCTGACCACGTTGTGCTTTACAATTCTAGAAGCCGGTAGTGAGCTTTGAAGTCCTTTCTGTTTGCATTAACCAAGACTAGTACTGAAACATCTCAACTAGATAAAAACCCTCAAAAGAAAATGAAATGCGATGATTTTTGAGTCAAGGATAAGAAGAATCCAAAACTAGATGGATGTTTTAAAAAGAGAAGGAAAAGTAACTTATCTGAGCGAGACAGCTGGTACCAATGGTTATGACATGCATTTTGGATTGATCGGCCCAATCTGTCCAAATAACCAACTTTCAATTGCCATACTGTGTTGCCCAGAACTTCCATCAATTGTTTGAATTACCCAGACCTTAACTTTGCTTTCCTGCGGTACCTCGAAACATTTTTCCACCCACAGACCTTTTGCCATTTAAACATTTTCCAACTCACTTTCTCCTCAAGGTGCCCGCGAGGGTTTTCACCAATAAGACTCTCTCATTTATTTTCTCTCAGCTCCCGTCGCCTTACGGTGCTCGTGAGGGTTTTCACCCATAAGACTCTCTCATTTTTATCTTTTGTTCTTTTTGCTTGAACCAGAGTGTTGCCACTGCCACGAATTACCGTTACCTGCTTGATTTGGCATTTCCTAAAATTGATCAGAAGGTCTTTCTTTGGACCATAATGTAGGCTTTTGGATTGGGTTAGAAATAAAGGGTATGAAAGGCTCAAAACAATTCAAATGGGTTCAAATTACAACTTTCGAAATCCTATTTCCACAACAATCACAACTTCTGCCCCAGTTTCTTGCTTGGGGATTTTTGGATTTCTATTTTGGTATGACTGAACCTCGGTGTAAGGTTGTGTTTTTCTTTCTTTCCTTTTCTTTCTCTTTCTTTTTCTTTTCCTTTTCTTTCTTTTCCTTTTCCTTTGTTTTTTTCTTCTTTCTTTTCTTTTGCTTTTCTTTCTCTTTCTTTTCCTTTGTTTTTCTCTTATTTCTTTTCCTTTAGTTTTTCTTTCTTTTTCTTTTCTTTTGTTTTTCTCTTCTTTCTTTTATGTTCGGCACCTGTGTTCCCTGATAGTGCCGTTGATTTCGAAAGAGGGGTATGAAAAATAAGTAAGGCTCAAAGGGGATAACAAGGGATAAGAGTGTTTGGATAGCAAGACAAAACGCCTTCATCATTTTAATCTTTAAGATATGCCAAATACAAACAGATACATTCAGAAATAAAGAAATCATACATAATATCTCTTGACCGCATCAGAATTGATGGCCATTTCTATACATTTTCCTTCCACATCTGTCAAATACAATGCTCCGTTAGACAATACTCTAGTTACCACAAATGGTCCCTGCCAGTTTGGGGCAAATTTTCCTTTTGCTTCATCCTAATGAGGCAAAATTCGCCTCAGTACTAGCTGTCCGACTTCGAATTTCCTTGGACGCACTTTCTTGTTGTATGCTCTTGCCATTCTTCGTTGGTACAGTTGGCCATGACACACTGATGCCAATCTCTTCTCGTCAATCAAACTCAACTGCTCAAGACGGCTTTTTACCCATTCATCATCATCGATCTCAGCCTCTGCAACGATTCGCAGAGATGGGATTTCCACTTCTGCGGGTATTACTGCCTCGGTACCATATACCAATGAGTAAGGAGTTGCCCCCACCGAGGTACGAATGGTGGTGCGATATCCTAACAATGCAAAAGGTAATTTCTCGTGCCACTGTCTAGATCCTTCAACCATCTTCCGGAGTATTTTCTTTATATTCTTATTGGTTGCTTCAACCGCACCATTTGCCTTGGGCCGGTATGGAGTAGAATGCCTATGAGTAATCTTAAACTGCTCACATGTCTCCTTCATCAAATGACTATTAAGACTAGCCCCATTATCTGTGATGATTACCTTTGGAATCCCAAACCGACAGATGATATTTGAGTGCACGAAGTCGACTACAGCTTTCTTAGTCACAGACTTGAATGTCTTAGCTTTCACCCATTTGGTAAAATAATCTATAGCTACAAAAATAAACATGTGCCCATTTGACGCTGCTGGATCAATTGGCCCAATAACATCCATGCCCCACGCAACAAAAGGCCATGGTGCGGACATCGTATGTAATTCTGATGGTGGAGAATGAATCAAATCTCCATGTACTTGGCATTGATGACACTTACGCACAAAACTGATACAATCCCGCTCCATCGTGAGCCAAAAATAACCTGCTCGGAGAATCTTTTTTTCTAAAACGTACCCACTCATATGCGGTCCGCAAACTCCAGAATGTACCTCAGTCATGATATTTGTGGCCTGTCTTGCATCTGTACATCTCAAAAACCCGAGATCTGGAGTTCTTTTGTACAACACTCCTCCACTAAAGAAAAACCCACTTGCCAATCTCCGAATCGTTCTTTTCTGATCACCGGTGGCCTGTATCGGATATACTCCCGCTCTAATGTACTCTTTGATATCATGGAACCACGGCTCGCCATCAATTTCCTCTTCTATCACATTACAGTAAGCATGCTGGTCACGGACCTGAATCTGCAATGGATCAACATAAGCCTTATCTGGATGGTGCAACATTGACGCCAAAGTAGCCAAAGCGTCGGCAACCTCATTATGAATCCTTGGAATGTGCCTGAATTCTATGGCCTGAAAACGTTGACAAAGCTCATGCAGACATTGTCGATACGTTATAAGCTTCAGATCCCGTGTTTCCCATTCTCCCTGAATCTGGTGTACCAGTAGGTCCGAGTCACCCATGACCAAGACTTCCCGTACACCCATATCCACAGCTAATCTCAATCTTAATATACATGCCTCATATTCTGCCATGTTGTTTGTACAGTAGAAACGAAGCCGAGCTGTAACATGGTAATGCTGACCTGTTTCAGAAATAAGTACCGCTCCTATTCCCACGCCTTTCATATTTGCAACCCCATCAAAGAAAAGTTTCCATCCCGACTTCTCAGCTTGTTCCAATTCATCAATGTGCATTACCTCTTCATCAGGGAAATAGGTTTTCAAAGGCTCATAATCTTCATCGACGGGGTTCTCAGCCAAATGATCGGCTAATGCCTGTGCTTTCATGGCAGTCCGTGTCACATAGATAATGTCGAACTCTGTAAGCAAGATCTGCCACTTTGCAAGCCTCCCTATGGGCATGGGTTTCTGAAAAATATACTTCAACGGGACCAAGCGAGATATAAGGTAAGTAGTGTAAGATGACAAATAATGTTTCAACTTCTGTGCCACCCAAGTTAGGGCGCAACATGTCCTTTACAGATGAGTATACTTAACCTCGTAAGATGTGAACTTCTTGCTGAGATAGTAGAGAGCCTACTCCTTTCTGCCCGTAACATCGTGTTGCCCCAGTACACAGCCGAATGAACTATCTACAACTGTCAGATATAGAATCAAAGGCCTCCCTGGTTCTGGCGGGACCAACACGGGTGGGTTCGACAA
Organism: Nicotiana tabacum; assembly: GCF_000715075.1. Taxonomy (NCBI): domain Eukaryota; kingdom Viridiplantae; phylum Streptophyta; class Magnoliopsida; order Solanales; family Solanaceae; genus Nicotiana; species Nicotiana tabacum. The sequence continues at coordinate 63,395,678 of NC_134080.1, read as the reverse complement.
ATACCCCTTTATTTTATCAAAAGCCTCCTGACATTCATCAGTCCATTTGACCGCGACGTCTTTCTTTAATAATTTGAAAATTGGCTCACAAGTTGCCGTGAGCTGAGCAATGAACCTGCTGATATAGTTCAATCTTCCCAACAAACTCATCACCTCGGTTTTGTTTCTTGGAGGTGGCAATTCCTGAATAGCTTTGATCTTCGATGGGTCTAATTCAATACCCCGCCAGCTGACTATAAACCCCAACAACTTCCCAGATGGTACCCCGAAAGCACACTTTGCAGGATTGAGCTTAAGATTGTACCTGCGAAGCCTTTGAAAGAACTTTCTCAAATCTCTGACATGGTCGAATTGCTGTCTAGACTTCACGATCACATCATCCACGTACACCTCGATTTCCTTATGTATCATATCATGGAATATGGTTGTCATGGCCCTCATATAAGTTGCCCCAGCATTTTTCAAACCAAACGGCATGACCCGATAACAATACGTTCCCCACGGCGTGATGAATGCCGTCTTTTCTGCATCTTCCTCGTCCATTAGAATCTGATGATAACCCGCATAACAATCCACAAAAGAGCCAATATCATGTTTGGCACAATTGTCGATCAGTATATGGATGTTGGGCAATGGGAAATTATCTTTTGGACTTGCCTTGTTAAGGTCTCGATAATCGACGCACACCCTGGTCTTGCCATCTTTCTTCGGCACAGGCACGATATTAGCTAACCAAGTGGGGTATCGTGTAACCTGAATGACCTTTGCCTCAAACTGCTTGGTAATCTCTTCTTTGATCTTCACACTTATGTCCGTTTTGAACTTTCTCAACTTCTGCTTGACAGGGAGGAGTGCCGGATCAGTGGGTAATTTATGAACCACCAAATCGGTGCTTAGACCTGGCATATCATCATATGACCATGCAAAAACATCTTTGTACTCATGCAATACTTTAATTATCTCCTCCTTGAGTTGTGGCTCCAGATGAACACTTACTTTAGTTTCCCGCACATTGTCTTGGTCCCCTAGATTAACTGCTTCTGTGTCATTTAGGTTAGGTTTGGGTTTTTCTTCAAAATGACTTAATTCTTTACTAATTTCCTCATAAGCTTCATCATTGTTACAATCCACCCCATCATCACACTCGATTTCTTGTATTATTACTTCCGAGCTAGATTGGCTTTTAAAACTGGGCCGAAGATTCCTCATGCATATCATATCATCGATATCAGCATAAAAAGAACTGTACAAAAAGAAAAACGGAAACAAAATTAGGAACGAAGAAAATTGCATTTCATTGAACGTAAAGGTAACAAAGTTTTAACTCGTCCAAACGGACAGAACATATCAACTGGATTACAAACCCTGGAATAATCCAGGTGACAAAAGGAAAACAAAACCCACTACCACGACTCCCTCCGAATTGGAAGAGGAGTAGCTTCCCAATTGTTGATGTTAGCGTATGGTCCGATGTACTGTATATCTGCTCCGCTTGACCCTTCCCCGGCCTCAACCATGTTTACCTCAGCGAATACTCTCTCGAACACCTTATCCAAATTCCCCTCTGCCCCAATCAGTGAACCTGACACCTTTGCCAATGACTGCTTCTTGCTACCCGGTCTGACGAAGGACCTGGACAAGCGTGGAATTGGTTTAGGAAGAACCCAAGCTTTCTTTTTCAATTTACGAGCCCTTCTAACATCTGCTGCTGTTGGTTTGAACCCCAATCCGAAGGTGTCCAGATTTTTGGGCAGAGAAACAGGTTGAATAATGCCCTGCCGTTCAGCCCCCAGACCTTTCCCTGGCATGAACCCGTTATTCAGCATTTCTGATACTACCATGACGGTCGCAACTTCCACCCTGGGACACAGCATGCTTTTACCCTCGGGCACTCTGCTCACCGGGACCGTGTCAAAGACCTGATAAACCCATGGTCCCTTATCATCTTCAGTTTCTATAAAGGGCACAATGGCATCATTCATGGCGCATGTGGGATCTTCCCCATATAACACAATTTCTTGTCTGTCCCACTCGAACTTGACCATTTGGTGCAACGTGGAAGGCACGGCTATGGCCGCGTGAATCCATGGTCGACCCAACAAAAGATTGTAGGATACTGCAGCATCCAACACCTGAAATTCCATAATGAACTCGACTGGGCCAATAGTCAATTCGAGTACAATATCCCCTACTGTGTTTGTTCCCCCTCCGTCGAACCCTCGAACACAAATGCTATTTTTTCGGATTCTATCCTCATCGATCTTCAACTTGTTCAACGTGGACAACGTGCAAATATTAGCACTCGACCCGTTATCGATCAGTGCCCGAGTAACCATTGAACCTTCACACTTGACCGTCAAATAGAGAGCTTTGTTGTGTTCTGTGCCTTCCACAGGTAGTTCATCATCAGAAAATGCTACCTTGTTCACTTCAAAGATTTTGTTGGAAATTGTCTCCAGATGGTTCACTGAAATTTTGTCGGGCACATGAGCCTCATTAAATATCTTCATCAAAGCTCGGCAATGCTCGTCAGAGTGAATCAATAACGACAACAACGAGATTTGGGCCGGTGTTTTTCTTAGTTGTTCAACAATGGAATAATCTTGCACTTTCATCTTTTTCAGAAACTCTTATGCCTCTTCTTCCATCACAGCTTTTTTGACTGGCACTGTATTGTCTTTAGCGCCCTTAGCCTTTCTCAACTCTTCGGGAGTGAAACAAAGTCCCGACCGAGTTAGTCCTTGTGCTTCACAACTCTCTTCCTCCTTTCCTTTGTATGTCACCACTACCTTGTCATATCTCCACGGTATGGCTTTGCTATCAACCATGGGTAACTGGACTACCGGTTTTATGACAACCGGTTCTACGTAGGCTCCTTTCACAACCACCACGGGTGCAGATGATGACCCTGGTACCACTAACTTGACTGGCTCCGGCTTTTTTGCAGCCACAAATGGCCCCTTTCCCATTACCAACACTGGCTTGTCTTTTATTGATTTTAACTGAACCACTGGCCTTGCACTCACTGTCTTTTCTTTGGCTTCCGTAGAACGAATCACCATAACCACCTGCGAAGGTTTTTTAGGCTCTGTCCCCTTATGTATCAGTTCGATCATATTGGCCTCATAATGCGCTGGTAACGGATTTTGGTTGATGTTTGGGGCCTCTGGAGCCTGTACTTCAATACGGCGATTATCAATGAGCTCTTGTATCGCGTTTTTCAACTTCCAACATTTTTCAGTATCATGCCCCGGCATCCCTGAGCAATACTCGCAACTAACAGAATGGTCCAGGTTTCTGGGAAGGGGGTTTGGTGCTTTGGATTCAATCGGGGTCAACATTCCCAACTGTTTCAATCTTTGGAAGAAAGCGGTGTAAGATTCTCCCAGCGGAGTAAATGTTTTTCTGTTTGGGGCCTTCTCACTTCTAAAAGCTTGGTTTGGGCGGAAGTTGGTTCCTAGTCTGTTTGCCCTGGGAGGGGGATAAGTGTTTTGCGGGGGTGGATGTGTGTTTTGGGGATTCGGGGCACGCCATTGCGAGTGCACCGGGGGCTGAGTGTAGGTCTGTGCGTGGTGGATATAAAAGTGTGGTTCTGGTGGTGGATAGTAGTGTTGCGGTGGGCCATATGGGGTATATTGGTAGTTTGGGTGGTGGTGTCTGGGTTGATTGTAGTAGAGTGGAGGGTTATTGGGCCTGGACCAAGCACTAGCTTCAACCGTAGCAACTTCTTCCTTCTTCTTCTTTCCAAGCACACCACCAGTACCGCTTTGGATGGCCTGGGTGGTTGCTTTCAACGCCGAGTAGCTCAAGATCTTGTTAGATTTCAATCCTTCTTCAATCATGGCCCCCATCTTTACCACCTCATTAAACGATTTTCCGACGGACGTCACCAGATGACCAAAATAGGTAGGCTCCAATGTTTGCAAGAAGTAATCTACCATCTCACTCTCCCTCATCGGAGGATCGACCCTCGCTGCTTTTTCCCTCCAGCGGAAACCAAACTCTCTAAAACTTTCCCGAGGCTTCTTTTCCAGCTTCAACAATGACAGACGGTCGGGGACTATCTCAAGGTTATATTGAAAATGGCCAATGAATGCTTGTGCCAAATCATCCCATGTATACCATCGGCCGGGGTCCTGTCTCGTGTACCATTCTAGCGCTGACCCTCTCAGGCTTTGACTGAAATATGCTATCAACAATTCATCCTTTCCCCCAGCACCTCTCATTTTTCTACAAAAGCCATGCAGATGGGCTACTGGGTCACCGTGGCCCTCATATAAGTCAAACTTCGGCATTTTAAACCCCGCATGCAACTGAACATTAGGGAAAGGGCACAAATCTTTGTATGCAACGCTGACTTGGTTACCTAAACCATGCATGTTCCTAAAGGATTGCTCCAGGCTTTTGACTTTACGAATCACTTCCTCCTGTTCTATATTCTTAACCGGTTTCTCAACCTCTCAAGGGATTTCAAAATGGGGAGAATAGGTATATGGCTCTGGCGCTTTGAAAGTGGGTTCGGGAGGGTAATATTGGGTGTCGTGAGATTGGAATAGAGGCTCACTGGACGATCTATGTAGTGGGGCTGGGGGAGGTGCCATAAAGACGGGAACCATGGGTAGTGGAGGGTTCTGTTTAGGGGGTGGAGCTGGGGGAGCGTATGAAGTGGTACCATAACCCTGGGCGTGAGAGGGGAAGGTTGAAGATGCGTGGGGAGTGGTAGGCTCCTGAGCTTGAGCCAGGGGTGGGATGTAAGATAGATTAGCAGGATATAGTGGTGCCGGATGTCCCTGAGACCATGCCCGATGCATTTCAGCCATTTGTGCTTTTAATTTCCTCATCTCTTCTTTCATAGCACCCACATCTGTTACCTCAACTTCATTTGAAGGGTCTACGATGCTGATTTCCGAATCCTCCACGGTCATTTTTACTTGATCTTTCGACCGGGTGTTGTATGGGTGAGTTGCCAGAATTGCCAATCAACTAACCACCTGCCTAGACTCACATATTTAGACAACCACTTTGTTAGCGATTAGGTTTTAACAGATTTAACAACCGCACATTGGCATGAATGCATTTATACAATTAATCATTTCTATTATGCATTTGCTCGATCGCATGCGTCATCCCGACACTTCGTCCCTCGTTTCTTTTTACCATTCTTTCAAATTTCATCACCTCATCCCTTTCTTGTGCTCTTCTCTTTCTTTTGTTTCTTTCTCTTTTGTGTTCCCGCTCATTTCTCTTTTGTTTTTCCGATCTTTTCTCTCTTTCTCTCTTTCCTTGGTTTTTCTTCTTTTTTCTTCTTTTCTTTTTTTTTTCTTACGATTACGGTCGAATCCTATGGAGATTGCCTACGTATCATGACCCCGCCCGAATCAGACCAAGCGTAGTTCATGAAAATAAATGCAAAAATAAAGGGTGGAAATAAGAATTTTTACAAACTATTACAAGCTCAACACTTTTCGGAATGAAACTAACAGACGCAAATTAAAAGCAAATACAGACTCTAAGACTGCAGACGTACTTGACCTGGCAAGATAACGGACATACGAAAGACTAACTCAAAATGGTAGAAAATTACAGACACGGACTATGCATACTCTAGCGTTTCAAACTTAGGTGTCCGCGGGGCGTCGTTCGGCCTCGCCCCGGGCCTAGGATCCAAATCCCTTTCAAGCTGCTCTAATTCATTCATGGTTCGCTTCACTTAGATCATTACTGTTGAGACAAAAGTAGTATAGGTCATGTCTTCACAAACCCCGCATCTCCTGAAAATGGCATGAGCAATGGCTTTGATCCTGTCTCTTGTTTGCTTCTTTTCTATGAGCAAGCGTCTTATCTGATCACTGCACGTCTTTAAAGCTCAAGAGTCCTGCAGGTGTTGGTCTTGGAACCGTTGCACTTTTACCTCCATTTGGGCCAACAAGTCGTAACAATGTCCACTTTCAATTTCAAAATCTCTAGTCTGCCTAACAGCTTTACCCTCAAGGGCAACCACTTTTCTCTTTAAATTGGCGACAATTTTCTCATGGTCCCTTTTCAACTGAGTCAAGTACTGGCGACGCTCCTCTGTTCTTGTAGCCCACTGTGCTTTAAGTTCTGCCATGACATTCTCAGATTTTTCTAATTCATCCCGCCATTCCCTGACTTCGTTTTCCAATCTTTTTATCAATTGCTCATCTGATCGGCTCCTTGGTTGCTTATCGACGGTTATCTTCAATTGCCGGATTTGGGCCCTAAGTGCTTCATTTTCTCGAGTCAGTCTATTCTTTTCACCTTGATCCGCGGCAACCTGTACACTGTTCTCGAATTTCACACTCTCAACTTGCTGCTTCAGTTTACCAATCTCGACTCGATAGCCTTCTTCCTTTTCTAACCAGTCCCACTGCTCCTGGGATGACCTGGCAAAATCTTCGAGATGAGGTCGTTTAGCCGGTCTTCCATATGCCACATCACCTCTGAACTAATCATGATACCCTGGGGAAACTTCCCATTTAACCCTATCAGACACACAAGTGTTCGCCATCAAATGTTGACACTCACTCCAGATTTGGCGAACCTCTTCCTCAGGGAACCGACCGTCAGGACTAATTTCGACCACTTGGGTACTCAAATCTTCATCTCTCGGTACTACTTGATACCTCCCGAGTTTCCTCAGAACCCGATATGGTGCATAGGGCTGGATGTTTTTGAGTCTCATTAACAAAAAATGCGGCCGGGCTGCTGGCATATATATGACTTCCTCGACAGGCAACCATCCAAGCACCCACTGTATCTGGCTGGCAGTGAGGTTCCGAAATAATGATGTCCAGGCCGTGACTCCTTCAGGTAGACTAGCCCCTTTGATTCTTGTTGTAAAATTCACCTATACAAGTTTTCTCAACCGAACCATAACTCAATAGCTGAGAGCGAGGGCACAAATGCTCAGTCATCCACATTTGTAACAACAAGTTACATCCCTCAAAAAATTTGCCCCCAGCTTTGCACGCAGTGAGAGCTCGGAAGATATCAGCCACGATCATAGGTGCTAAAGTGCTTTTCCCCATGGTTTGCAAGGTACTGACGACCCCTGCTACTTTCAAATCAATATTACCATCTTTCCTTGGGAATATTATGAGGCCCAAAAAGGCTATCATAAAAGCCACCCGTCTGTGTTCCTCCCATTTTTGTCGGTTACTTCTACTGCATAGCTTAAAGTTTAGATTATTGAACCCGCCCACATGGCCATATCTATCATATATGAAGTGGAAACTGCAGAAACCCTTTGCAAAATCTGGATGATGAACTGTTCGGGGTATTTTCAAGGAATCCAAGAACCGGTGTATGGTAATGGCCCTAGGAGCAATTAAGTATTTGAACCTCAATGGAGCTTGATCACTTCCGATGTACCCCGCTATCTCTTCCAATGTCGGGGTGAGCTCAAAGTCTGAGAAATGAAATACATTATGTGCCGAATCCCAATAAGCGACCAATGCACTGATAATATCCCCTCGAGGCTGAATGTTTAATAAATCCGGAAGGTCTTTCAAATTTTTTTTCACTTCGTCTTGCCCCTCTTTGCCTAAGTCATTCCACCATAATTGCAGCTCAAAAGGGATTTTGGTCATTATTGAAAAGGGCTCATTTACCATCGTGCTCATCCTGCACATTTATTAAAGCGTTTAACCAAAAAAGAAAAACTTTTATTTGACTCCAAAAAAAACTATCTATATTATCGACTCAAAATTACACCTCTATTTTCAAATGAAGAACTCAATTCTCAAACGCGGCCTTTCAGCACTTCAGGAACAAAGATCTTAAAGCCGCGGAAGTCAACCGGTCACACATCAAAAAGTGACCAAGATGGCCGTTTTTGCAAAGTCAGCCTTCCAGCGTCCCTAAATTACTTGTTTTTATTTAAGATAAATGACCCGATATTGCAACACGGCCTTTTAACGCCTCGAGGACGAAAACTTAAGGCTGTGCGGGTCGGAAAAATATGAAAACATGACCAAAGGTGGCTATCTATGCAAGGTCAGCCTTCCGGCGTTCCGTTTGGGAACATTTGGCTATTTTTGACAAAAACGGCATCACCTGGTTTATTTATGACAAAATTAAAATTTTGATATTTTCTGTTTACTTTTGCAAAAGGGGAGGTTGGACCCGATGAGGGTTGCCTACGTATCTCACGCCCTATGAGAATCAAACTATGCGTAGTTCGGGCAAATTAACCGAACTATTTTAAAACATGACTCTTTTTTTCCATTTTTATTTTTGGCATTTCATAAGCGAATAAAAACTATTTTTGGAAGCAAGACTCTCTCTTTTTTTTCAACAAATAATAAAACAACCTATTTTCCAAACTAAAAATAAAAGACTCTTATTTTCTTCTTTTTTCAACAAATAATGAAACAACTTATGCTTCTCAAACTAAAACAACAACTTTTCTTATCCTTTTCTTTATCAACAAACAACTTTCCAAAAATAAAAGACTTTTTTTTCTAATTTTTCTTTGCTTCTTTTTTTTTAGTAAAAAAAATAAAACATTTTCCCTTTTTTTTTCTCAAAATTTCGGCTGAGTTTCGCCAGCAATTGGTCATTGATTTTTTATTTCTAAAATAATCAATTAACTCCCTAACTGATATTTCTTTTTTTCACTCTTTTCTCTTTTTTTTCTACAATTTTCCAACATTCCCGAGATTCAGAAACCGGTCAACATGCAGGTTCGAAGCAAATATATGTACAGAGCAAGTAGGATGCATCAGAATGGTCTTTTCATTTCAGGTTGCTAGTCCTAGACGGACCCAACCCCTGTGTTGAGTCCCCTAAGTCAAATGCAACGTGATGCAAATAAGCGTTCCTACTAGGGATCCGGCATGAAGTCACGTTATTCTATGTTCAAAACCTGAGTCGGTGTTCTAGACTGTGTACCCGAGCGGACAACTCGAGTCGAGGAGGGGGCAACTTACCGGGAACCAAAAGGCCATCCGGCTTCGTAACTTGTCCGGCCTCTTTCTTATTTCAAGGTATGACACTAACAGAATAGGGAGTCTCAACCAGTAAGCACATCCCCGGAGGTGAAGAGAGAAGGGTGTCGGCACAGTTTATATACAGTTCGGATAATATCAAAGCGGTAACATTTAGCACATTCAGCACAAAACATGTATGAAAATCAGATACAATTAAATACAGCAATTTATCTAAGCTCGAATTCTGAACCTTAAACCAGAGATTCTGCGTTCGGTTCCCCAGCAGAGTCGCCAGAGCTGTCACACCTCCTTTTTTACACCTACACCCGTAAGGGCGTAAAGGAGTTTTTCCAATTAGAGGACAATCGGAACGGGATTTAATTATTAATATTCAGAGTCGCCACTTGAGATATTAATGGTGTCCCAAGTCACCGGTTGAATCCCGAACCGAGGAAATTTATGACTCTGTTAACAGTCCGCGTACCAGAAATCCGAGTAAGGAATTCTGTTAACCCGGGAGAAGGTGTTAGGCATTCCCGGGTTCCGTGGTTCTAGCACGGTCGCTTAACTGTTATATTTGATTTTATCTGATTTACATACATGCTAACTTATGTGCCTTTTATTTGTAAACTGCTTTTATTGTTATTATTATTATTATTTTTTAATAATAATTGCGACGTTGTGAAAACGTGTCTCGGACCACGTCATAATCAATGCACCCATGGTTGTCAACACATTGCGACTTCATCGAGATTTGGATTTGGGTCGCATCAATGCGCACCCGAGTTTAAGAAGGTACTTTAATTAAAATCGCGCCTAAAGATTCTAACGTAATATCATTTTGGGGAAGTCCGTGGAGTTCGCTAAATGTCCATCCCAAATTCTAAACATTTTTAATAACCATTTATTGAGGGCCCCGTAATTAGTGGTTTTATTTGGGCGAGGCTAGTAGTAATCCCGAAGTAACTATGATTTCCTACTTATTATGTGTCTCTAAAAGACAAATTAATTTAGAATTGAATTACACTGAAGTAAACTAAGAACCAAATTCAAAGAAAAAATGGGCCTGCCTCATGGCTTTGATGCGGTCCAAATGGCCCAACAAATATGAGTAAGATTCCAACTGCAACAATTGATATAACATCAACGAGTCACCACAATGACAATGCATACCCTCATTTTAACCGATAGCCGTGAATTTCGAAATTCCTAAACCGATTTATCCTACCAATTACCTATCATGACCTACTGCTTTTAATGAACTAATTCAATTGTGAATGAGTTCTATTTTATGATTTTTAACTGGTTTCAATGCCAATCTACCAACAATAAACCAGGTTTGCCTACCGATCGATTTCAAAGCCTTTAATCAAAAACAGACATTCTACTACACTAGCATGATCAATGACAAAAGTACTAGTAACTAGGCTAAATGTCACCAGACCTGCTCCTGAATTCACATCTCATTTACATGGACCCAATTGCTACTGATGACTATTGAATTCACACGAATCTTCAAATTAGACCAAGCCTATGCTCACGCTATTTCAAATGCCCAATTCAACAGTTCAACGTTATGCAACATTCAACATGTAATCAGCCTTACAGAACAATCTTAATCACATATATAACTGCTAGTTATATAAAAGAAAACTACACGATTAAAATCAATTAAAATATAGACTGCCTTCAGTTGAACAATAGACCCTTTGAACATTTCATTTCAACTTCAACGAACATACATCAGTGAGGTTCAAAGAAGTGTACCTGGAAATTGGAATGTAAATAGAGAAAAGGAGGTTAGCAGCAGTAACAGCTCAGCAGCTCAGAAACTAAGGTAATAACCCAGTCACAGTCAATGAAGGAGTATTTCAATCCACCCAGGTTCAACAATTCAGCAGGAAAGGAGTGGGAATGCAGAGCAAACTCAAATAATCAACCCAAAACACATTCGAGCATGCCAGGAACTGCTTTTGAAAACCAAAAATACAAGCAGACTCCACAGATCAATTCAACACACACGTGAAATGCACTCCTAGCCCTCACAGCTGAACCTAAATACCACTGCAATCCTGCTAGACTCAAAACCCAACTGAAATCCACAACTAGTTAATGAAACTGTAAAATTGTTTTTGATTTCTTCATTTTTGATGTTTTTTATTTTTGAATACTGGAATGGAAATACTAGCTAGAATTGAAAGCAGGGAGGAAAGCTTTTGGTGGGGATTTTTTTTAGCTGAAGGAAGAAGAACCCCTTTTCCTAAGGCATTTCATGCCCTTTTATAGGCAACAAGAGATAGTAGATCAGATTTTAGGCCTTCTTTTTTAGTCCCTCCCTTATTTCAGTTTAGTCCCTCTATTCTTGACTTGTTAAACAAGTAAACACCCCTATTGTGCTGAAATGTGCACTAAAATCCTATTCTAGAAGGCCCTAGGGTATTCTTCTACCCATACAATACCTATACTGCCCTTTCATTACTTTGATATTACTATTCCTGTTAGAATTACACTTTTCCATGCCCAAACTAACCCTGAAGGCTTCTCAAAGTTACTGATTATACCCTTATCCTCAACAACTATAACCAATCCCCTAAGTTAATCCAAAACTAACTGAAACTGATTAATTAGCACTCAGAAATCAACTAATCAAACTAACCAATCCAAATTGTTCAATTACACTAACTCAATCAAACTAAGAAAAACCAGAAACCAAGATTGATCGAAGTAAAACTTAAGTTACATGATCAACATTAAATGAAATTAAACTAATTCTTAACCAATAAACTCACAATCGACCATTCAAATATCAAACTCAGAACTAACAACAATTGATAGAATTATACTAATACACAAAATAAATCATAAAATTAACAGAACGCTTAATGAAACCAAGACTGTAACTAAAACTTCAACCATGCGAGTAAAAAGAAACATGAAAGACTCACAGAAGCACGAGAAACTCCGGCCAGTCACTAACGTCCGAATCCTTTCAGATTTTTGACGCGTAACATCCCTAACCATGTGTTCTTACCAGAGAACACATGGTTAAGGATACTACGGTTCGAAATCATAAGGATTTTGGTTTAGGGTTTTGGCCAGAAATTCTTAGATCTGATATTCAAGCCGTTTTACAGAGATTTGAAGGAAACTAAACATGGATTAGTGTTGAGGGAAGGCCGAGGATTGTGTGGTGTGATTTTGGGTTGATTTGGATAAACCTGCGATTTGACCGGAAACTTCAATCTAAGATTCGACGAGCTCCGGCAACATTTGAGAAAAAGTAATAACGGGGGTGGAAAGAGGGATTCATGGGGGATCTATGGTGTTAATCTGGGTTTGAACGGGGTAAGTGGCGTTCACCGCCGGCGAGGGATTTAGGGGCGACGCGGATTAGGGTTTGAGAGGATAGGCGGGGTAAGGAAGATGAGGCAAATGGGGGGGGGGGAGTTTTCGGACAATTATATACAAACAACCTAGTTAGATCCGGACTGTTGGATTGATGAGATCCAACGGTCGTGATTGAAGGCTGGGGAAACAACGTCGTTTGGATTTACTAGGGACCGGACCGGGTTGGGGATTTGGGCTGGACTGGTTTGCAACGGGTTTAGGGCGTTTGGGCCTGAAAATTTTCAACAAATTGGCCCAAATTTGGGTCTTTATTAAGACCAAATTTCCTACCCTTATTTTCTTTTTATTTTCTTTTCTTACTTTTACAATTTTTATAATTTTTCTAATTTTTATAAAGATGTAAAACTAACATGAAATCCTGGTTGTTTCAAAACAAAGATTAATTAATTCCTAAAATTGCTTAAAAAAACTATTTCATGACAAATTCCAAATAAAAATCATTAAAATGCAAAAATGCACTAATTTGTGATTTTCATGTTTTATTCTAAACAAATTAAACCTTAATTGATACTAAAAACCTAAAACTAAAACCTAAAAATGCAAAAATGCATATTTTTGTATTTTATAAGAATTAACATGCGCAAATAGAATGCAACAATTATCAGAAAATGACACCAAAATGCACAAAAATTGTAAAAAAAAATAAAGAAAAATTATTTTGTTTGGGATTTTGGGAATAATCATATTTAGGGCAAAAATCACGTGCTCACAGGAATCACCAGCATTCCGTCAATGCATAGCTAGTACCGAGCGCTCATGTACGCATACGAACGCGTGGAAGGAATTCAAAGAGTTACATTTCAAGCTGAATCAATGCCGCATGATAAGAATTCAAGAATGTGGGATTTTCTAAAGGTTTTACAGCCTCTCGAAGATAAGTACAGACTTCTCCGAACCGATCCGCGAGACTCTACTAAATCTGCTCATAACTCGTGAGACCTATGTAACCTAGGCTCTGATACCAACTTGTCACGACCCAAATCTACCCTGTTATGATGGCACCTATCGTGGAACTAGGCAAGCCGACTCTTCTACACAAAATAGCCCAATATTTCAATTTAAAGATTTCTTCAAGCTATTTAAACAATAAAAATTTATAAGATAAATCCGAATATCAAAGTTCGAAAAGAAAAGCCCGACATCGGGGTGTCACTAGTCATGAGCATCTACTAAGAACTGTCCGATAATACTAAGACTACTACAATCTGGAAACCAACTAATAACATCTATATGAAGATAAGAGGGAGAAGAGCAGGGCTGTGATCGCCATGTAGCTACCTTGTTAACTCTAACAGATTCGCAACGGATGAAAACAACACTCACTAGCACGTCCAATAACCCCTGGATCTGCACACAAGGTGCATGGAGTAATGTGAGTACGCAACTCAGTATGTAATAAAGGTAAATAAAGATTGAGCAGTAGTGACGAGCAATAAAACATATACAGTTCATATCATGAAACCTCAGTAGAAGACATCAAGCTTTTAAAATCAGGGTTTTGAATCAACTCAGCTCATTTAAATCCAGTTTCAGTGAAACCATTTAAAACATCTTTCAACAGTTTTCAAATGAAGTAATTAAATAGTTAAAAATGATGAAAACATAATCAATCTCTCGGGAAAAACTCAATCGTATACAACCCTTCGAGCAACATAAATCATAAACAGCTCCTCGGGCAAATATCACTCGTAAACAACCCCTCGGGCAAACATGAATCATAAATAGCCCCTCGGGCAAACATCACTGTCTCTCATATACAGCCCTTCGGGCATTCCTCACAATAACTCATAAACAGCCCCTCGGGCACAACATGAATCAATAACAGCCCCTCGGGCAAAACATCATGTCACTCACTGAGGGTACCCACGCTTACTGGGGGTGTACAGACTCCAGAGGGGATCCTACAGCCCGAGCGCTATAATAAGCTACCCCGTGGCATAAATCAATAAGGCCCTCAGCGTCATAACAAGCCATCTCGTGGCATAAATCAATCAGGCCCTCGGCCTCACAAAATCATGAATCAGTAAAAACATACCACGGCGTGCAATCTGATCCCATAAATATCCTCATAAAAACATGCCCTTGTCCTCACTCAGTCATAAACCTCTCAAGCCACTCGGGCTATCAGTAAAACAGGGTACTCAGCCCAAAATAACATTTTTATGCATCAAAACAGAGTAATAAAGACTGAGTTATAAAATCAGTAAATATAACATGATTGAGTATAGATTTTTAAATCAAAATTAAGAATAATAAGAAAAGGCCCCTAAGGGTCCAAACAGCTTTGGCACTAGGCCCAAACATGGCATTCAGCCCAAATTTATAGGAATTCTTTCTAAAACACAGAAATATCATATAGTTTCAGTCAAATACGCAACTTAATAGTTGCTACGGGACAGACCAAGTCACAATCCCTAACGGTGCAAGCCCACACGCTCGTCACCTAGCATGTGCGTCACCTCACAATAATAAAACGATGTGAAACCTATCAAACCCTGGCCGTTGATCTAAAAGATCAATGACCCTCGTTCAGTCTTGCCTTTTTTATTCCAAACGACCCCCAAACCTAACCATTTTCCCACATTCGCCACCCTAATATGCTTTCCTCTCTTAGTAACTCTCAACCAAACCCTAGCCCTTCAACCGCCGACATCTCTTCTTCGGTCATCTCCGGTAACCTCTCGTCATCTCCTAAGCCTTCAATGGCTTCTCTCATGCCATGCCTACTTTCTCTAAAGTCTTCAAGGGCCCAGGGCCATACTGACTTGCATCTAGGGTTTGTCACTTGTCTATTCTTGGCTACTCCAGTGTGATTTCGAGCAAAATTATACTGTATTTGTTACGATCCTTAGGATTCTAGACATGGTCTTTCATCTCTATATGGGTTTCTTTTGAAACCCTAATTTCTTCCTATATCTCCTAGATCTGCACAGATCTAGGACGATTTGAGTTTGTTTCTTTAATATTTTACACTATCCTTGGAACTCTTTACAAGAATCGACGATTTCAAGTATTTTTCACCTTCTTCTAAAAATTAGGGTTTCAGAACTTCTTTTAAAACCTTGTTTGACCGATCCTTTGTGTTTAAACTTCTATTTCTTGCATATTTTGACTGATTCTATGATTTTACTACCTCTTCAACTCGTCTATGTTGAAATCCCTAATTTTCTAGTTTTCTTCATTTGGTTCTGTGTATTAGCATTACTGACCGATTCTTGTTTGGGTTTCTGTGACTATCTTGCCTCAAATATGTTCCTACAGAGTTTTTTAGCCTAACTTATATCAACTCTATGTGCTTGTGTTCATCTTGACTATTCAAGACTTGCCTCTTTCTATCAGTGTAGTTCAACCTTCGTGTTTGCTATGTCTGATTATTCTTATCTTACTCTATTTATATGCTAAACATTGACTCATGACTTTCTCTTTGATTGATTCTGGATTCCCTGTTTCATGGTTTGATTAAAAGACCTTCCTTTAAACTTTCGATCCCTACCCTTTCTATTCAATTTGATTGATTCGCCTACCTTGTCTGCTTTGGTACTTTATTCTTACTGACTATTTCCTTAATTAGAGTTTTTCTGAACTTAGCCCTAATTGTTTACCCTATACTTAATGTATTTGAAATCTTTCTTTATTGGTCGTACATTGATTTCTTTCCTTATTTGTTACTTATTTTTACCGTTTGAACTGATTCCCTCAAATTAAGGGAGTACTAGTACTGATTTTGCTCTAATTGGTTCTGAGTTCCGTAATTACTATACTATTGTGATTCTTACTTATTTTACCTAGTTTCAAACTACTATATATACATACTCTCTCATTAACAAAACACTTGAAAATTGGTTTTAAAACTCCTCTCTCTTGCACTAAAAGCTTTCTGCTCTCTCTTGTGTTACTTCCTACTGTCTAAAGTCAGCCGGCTGCAAGCCAATGCTAACTATTGTCACGCCCCCTTTATTCTTCTCCGCATCAGAAAATATGGTTTATGACATTTTGGGTATAGGACAACTCATTCCATTTGGGAACTGGGTTTGTATTTGAAGAGTCGCCAGCTAATGATTTAAGGTGCATTAGGACACCTATAGAGTTCATTTCTAAGTTTGTTTGATAACCGGATATAGGGTAAGGACTTGAAATTATCCTAAGGGGAAGGTGTTAGGCACCCCTCAGGATCCACTAGTGTGGTTCCCGACCAGATAGTTTTGTGAATTTTGTACAATTAGCAGATAGACAAGTGTAGGCTCAAATAGTAGGGGATTTAGGTTTAAACACATAAGAGTTTGAAACAACAATTATTAAAAGGTGAATTTTGAAAAGAAGTCACAGTTCTACAAATACTTGAGAATATAAAAGAAAGGGGGGGTCCTAGGTTTATTTATAATATGGATCACATCAATGTAATACCCGGTATGACATTCCTTAGAAGAAGGGATACACGTGGTATTAGCGCACCGGTCATCATATCCATATCTACCCTTTCCACCCCATTAAGGTATTAAAGCGCAGATTGGTTTCGACCTCTATTGCATGCTATTACCTGTCCTATTCCTATCAGTCCCGGAGGAACTTAGGACTACTATTCCTATAAGAGAGAGGATTTTAGGCTGACTCTTGAGTTTTTAAAGGTAAAAGACTAAGGCGACATTCAAAACACATAGGAATGCACATTAGGGGAAATATATAAACAACTAAGAGGCTCATATATACATCCTCAAGTAAAGAATATAAATAGCATGACTTAAACACATTTAGGGTTAGAATTTAAAGTACTAAGGTAGGGGAGTTTTAATTGTTGAAGCAGACCAATTTATTACATAACTCAGACAAGAATTCTGAATTAGGCCTGCCCGTTGGTTGTAGCAGTTGCTAATTAAACAAAGGCGGATTCAGTTTTGTTGTTATTACCTAAGGCTTTCCTAAGTGTGTATTGGTGATATCCTATAAGCATGATGTCTATTACTGATTAAGAATGCAGCAAAGCAGTGGCAGTTTTAAACGAGCGATTTGGATCCTATAGGTATGCTATCTAAACCGTATTAATAAAAGGAGTAGGTTGTCTAAAATTGATTCAGAATAGTACGAATCAAACTGATTTTTAAACTAGACAGGCTTCAGATTGTATAGGCATGATCTCTATTATTGCTGATTTTTAATTCCAATAGACATGATATCTAGTTGAACGTGAAATGAAGTAGGCAGGACTTACTTGAAATTCCTATAGGCATGATATCTATGAAAAATACTAATTTAATTTATAGACATGACATCTAATTATAGCCATTTAGATCCTATAGGCATGGTGTCTAAGTGTGGTAATATAACATGCAGAGTTCATTAAACAAGTCCTATGAGCATGTTCTCTATCTGCGTGAAAGTGGTGCATGCAGAACTTGAATTAAAACAGAACAGATCCTATAGGCATGGTGTCTACCCTTCTAATAGCTAAACATGCATAGTTACCCCATCCCTTTCACTAGCCAACCCCAATATTTGTTAAATTATTACACACCAAGTACTGAATTACAACAAAAAAGTGCAAAATAAGAAGTTACAACAATAGAAAGCCTGATTCTGACTTCCTATCTGAGTTATGGAATAAACCACCTCAAATGCCACTTGTTTCAAAACCTTTCTCAGACCTGGGTGTGTCAAATTTATCTAAGGGTCTCAAGGGACCCCAGGCAGTACTTACACCCAGGTTTGCATAACCAGATAGAGATGAGTGTAGTGTGGAAGGGCCAGCCCTTACGTGTCCAAGCTCAGAGGGAGCTCAAGGGTCCCAAGGCAAGGCTCACACAAGAGGGGCAGAACCTAGGTTCTAAGAGTATAGTGGAAGTGCAAAAATAGAGATTTATTTAAAATTGGGTGAGAATAGTTAGGGATAAGGGTGATTTGAAAACAGTAGTAGTAAAACTTGAACTACACAGAATTAGTAATTGCACAAAGGGGTCAGGGGTTTTAGGAATACATAGCATGAAGCATATGACCCCAGGAAGGGTCAGGTTTGGACATGCGTAGCAATAGATGATGTCGACATGCCCACAAACCAGCCAGAGAACACAAACACATAAGGGGATATGGGGGTTTGGGATTCATGAGTCAGTAAATCACATATCAAGTGACTGACAGAGTACATACATAAGGAAAACCATTAATTTAGAAGGGGAGGGAGTAGATTGTAGCATGCTTAGTAATGTAACTTGATTGCATAAACATAAGCAAAAGCATGCAAGAGTGAAGGAAACTGAAACAACTAAAGAAACATGTTGTTGTTGATGCTTGAAGATTAACTAGGACATACCAGTAAGAAGCAAAGTACAGAAAGGAAAGGTAAGCAAATTTCCACAGCCTAGCATTGGCTTTCAGCCAGCTAGACAAAGCAGTAGCATAAGTAATAGTAGAGAAAAGAGAGAGTTTTGAGTGAAGTGTATGTTCTGAACTTAGATGGTTTGTCCCTTTGAAAGAAAAGAGGGTGGGTATTTATAGTTTTGAAAACAGGTGAAGAATAAGGTAATAAGTAAAGTCTTAACGCCAACATGGAAACAATCACAAGTCAGAATCAATTAACCCAAGTGATTCCCTTTAATTAAGGAATCCCTGTTTAACGGGTAGAAGTGGGTCTAATTAAGGAAGGAAAATCAGTTTGGAAACAGATTGATTATTGCCATAAAAGGGGTAGTAAAAGCATGAAATAAACAATTAAGTCTAAGTACAAAGACATGCTTATTTTGGAAAAGATTCAGTAAGGTAAAATATCATAGTAAAGGAAAGGGATCAATTAACTTTAAACAGATGAGTGAAATTAGGGCTCATAAAAGAAAAGCTTTTGCAATCAGTCACAAGACCAAGATCAATCAAGGAAGAAATATGATTCTACACTTCAGTATATAAATAGAGTGAACAGAAGCATCAGACATGCGAGGCCAAGCACATTGGCAAAAGAAACAACATACAATAGTAGCAGAAATAAGCATAGGATTCAGTAGTGAACAAAGTTAGATAGTCATGGATCACACGTATAGCCAGAGTGAAGAAGAGAGTCAAAATAAGTAAAGGGCTCACAGTAACAAGTGAGAAAAACCCTTTTAAGAAATTAGGGTTTCAACAATAGTCGAGTTAAAAAGATAGTGAAACTCAGAATCAGATATGTCACATAAAAGAAATGAGAGTCTGAAACAAGGAACCTTTAATCGAGTCAAGTATACTTTCAAACAAGAAGTCTAAGACCAAAAGACCTAGGGTTTTCCACAATAATCGAGTTTAAAAGATGGTAAAACTCAGAATCAAATAAGTCAAACAAGAACGGAGAACTTAATCGAGCAAGTACACATTCAAACATGTAGTTTCAGAACTCGGATGAGACAAAAAAGGAACTAGGGTTTTAACATGCTGACTCAAGTAGAAGGAAAGCATAAAAAGTAGTTAGAACATAGTAAAACCATTAAACAACATCAAGAATCAGAGAAGAGATTTTTTAATAGAGAGGTCAAGAGAAACCCTAATCGGAGAAAATGAAGGGTCGTTTTGAAAGAAAAGTTAAAGAACTTTCGAGAAAACACTTAAAACATTCATAGCAAGTATAGATCTAAAGTAGATCTAAAAGAAAAATCAAAAGATCTTAATATTAGGGTTTTGGAAAACCCTGAAAAGGTGAGAAAGACCTTGAAAGTTTCCAATCTAACCCGAAAAGTCAAGGATCTACCTTGAAAGGCCATGAATGGCCGGAGAAAGGTTATGGCTGGCCGGAGAAAAGCCATGAACAAAAGTCAAGCAAGGGCTGGACCATATTCCCTCGAGATCTGGCCATGAAACCATAGAAACAAGCACCCAAGAGCTGTAGGAGGCTGATACATATCTCAAATGACCATGAGAGGCCATGGATTAGGCAAGGGTTGAGGTAGATTAGGGTGGGGTTAGATGGCGGCGACTAGGGTTCTTGAGAGGTTTCAGAGAGAGTTGAGAGAGAAAGGGGATTCAAAGGCGGCGGGTGTAGAGAAAAGATTTAGGTTTAAGGGTCGTTCAGGGTTAAAAAATGAAAGAGAGGACGTTGGTCGTTGATCTAAATGATCAACGACTAGGATTAAAGGGTTAGGTGGGGAATCTGGGTTGGGTCGTTTAAATGGGTTAGGGGTCGGGTTTGAGTTGCAATTGGGCTTGGAAATTGGGTCTGATTTGGGCTGAAATTGAAAGCCAATCTGGCTAGATCTTAAATAGCCATTTTTCCTATTTATTTTATAAAAAATAGTAAATTAAATTTTGAAAACAAATTGAAAGCACTAAAATGATTTATAAAATATAATTAACAATTTAAAAATATAGGACTTGATTTCATGAATATAAACACAATTAAATCTTAAAAGAGGCTACTATTGCAATTACGTGCAATTTAGCTTAAAAATACTAGATAAATTTGTAAAAATATGAACAAATTACCTTACCTATATTATAACATAAAAATGAATGTCCAATAAATGAATTACCAAAATAATAATTTTGGAAATAATTATTGGGTTTTTATGGATAAAAGAGGGAAATAAATTGATTTTAAAAACCTTTAAAAATTATGGGAAAATAATAAAACACTTGGATATGCTCACATATGCATATATATATATATGCCATTTTGAAGTTATTTTGCATATTAAAAAATATATAGGGAAAAATTGGGTATCAACAACTACTGGGTGCTCTTTCACTTTGTGTTTACTATCTCTTTACTAGTATGTTCTAATTTCTATTCAAGTCCCAAAATGATATGCTTCTTCTATTACTTCAATTTGTCATGTTTCTAATATGTTTATATCTATGGTTTTGTTTCTAAACCTGTAATTAACATGTCTACTTCACTCTCTTCTTTACTGCATGCTATATACCCCCTCAGGATTAGCCTGCTCATGAATCCCTTTCTGGTATGCCTTAATATGACTATGTTTCTCTGATTCCTGGCATGCACATTCCCGTGTGAAGTAATTAGCTATCCTAAGCCTGTTTGATTCTGTATTAACTCTAAAGTTCATGTTGTACTTTAAAAGCGCTTGACCCATTTCAAGGCTCCTCTGATTCTGTACCTATGTGCATCTGTGCTTACTATGTGCCCTATGCTTACCCCAAATCCCCATTATCTCTGAGTGGACATGTGTACCTACGTGATTCCATGTATTGAAGTGTTGATGACCTCTTCTGGTTCTATATTTGGTTTGATTGATTGTTAGTTACCTTACCCTTTTCAAATTGTCTTATTTAATAAATCCCTATGTTTTTTACAAATCTATTTCAAGCAAATCTCTTTTAACACTGTTTTCCTACTGAAACCTTTTCAAACTATGTCAAGCACTCTCACCCTACTCCTAAGCCATTAGGTTCTGCCCCTTCCAGTGTGTGTACTACCTTGGGATCCTTTTGAGAACCCTATGAACTCTGGCACACTGAGTCTAGCCCTTCCACACTGAACTTACTCAATTTGGTTACAAAGTCTAGGTGTGAGCACTGCCCAGGATCCTTGATATCCTTAGGGAACTCTAACGCTCCTAGACAATGATATTGTCTATGAAATTGGCATTTGAGACTACTGGAGGTTTGGGAAATCACTTGGGCCTGCTTCAGGCTCCCTATAGTATAACTTCTTCCTTTTCTTCTTATTTATTTATGTAATTCATTCATTTGGTTTGTAATAATTTGTAAACAAATATTGGGGTGACTAGTGAAAAAGGATGGGTAGTTACATACTTGTGGGGTAATATGGGTAGAAACCTTGCCTATAGGATTTTATATTTGATATGCTTGCCTTACCATGTTAGAAATCATGCCTATAGGTCTCAAGTGGTTCCAATAATAGAAATCATGTTTATATATCCTAAAATCAACTTCACAAGTAGATACCATGCCTATAGAATATGATCCAGTTCAACTTCTGTTATAACGGATATTTACATGTGTTTTCATTTGTTATCATGCCTACAAGTTTCTAACATCAACTCTTAGCAATTAGATATCATGCCTATAGGGAACAACATCAGAAATTCTGCCTATAGATCTAAAATCAGTTTAGTTTAAATAGGTTAATCCAGTTCATGATTAGTTTACTTCGAAACTGGTCTAATTATTGGTTTGTTTTCCCTAAAATGAATTCTTTCGAGTACTGCTCTAATTTACTATTAGAAAGCATGCCTATAGAACTCAAGAGTCTGTTTTAAAATCTGCCCACTGCTTTACTATATCAAACGTAGTTATCATGCTCTTAGGACACCACTATTCCGCGTTTAGGCAAGCCTATAGGGTGAGTTTAAATTCTGCAACTCTGAAACTATTTCTGCTACTTAATGTTGTTCTGATTTAACAGGCTTAAAAATCAGTAGCAAACTTATAGGGCCATTAGTTCTGAGTTTATACAATAAACATCCTATCTTCTATGTCTTGATATTCACTTAGACATCGTGTCTTAGGATACTGTTTAACAATATGGCCCTTATTTGTGTTTGAGTCGTGCTGCTTATGTGCGTTATTTGTAGAGGTAAACTTGAGCCTCTAATTGCTTCTTTTTTGCCTTATATGCCAAGGTTCTATTTGTCCTTGCCTGTCGCCTTAGTATTTTCTCCTTTAAACCTTAGGGGTCTGTCTAGAACTGCCTATAGGTAGAGGTCCTAAATTTTCTCCAGGACCACTAAGAAGGGATGGGTAACATCAAGCAATAGAGTTCGCTAACCAACACTCGCTTTAATAACCACTAAGGGGGTAGGAAGGGTAGATATGGGATATGATGACTACGCGCTATTGTCATGTGTAGCCCCTTATTGAGGAGTATTTACCAGATATTGTGTGGGGTGATCCTGTAGGCTAACCAACCTAGGACCCTCCTTTCGCAAATCCCTTCTGTTTAAAACTTTGTTTTATATGTATACAACTTGTTCAAAATTTTTGTCTTATTATTTGAGTTATACAACGTCCAACGTGCTTTACTTGAAAATTATTTGATTCAACTATTTATTTGTTAATAGACTAATTCATAAGTTAAGTTCGGCTGGGACCCACCGTTGTGGACCGCGAGGGGTGCCTAACACCTTCCCCTCAAGGTTATTTCAAGCCCTTACCCTAAATCTCTGGTAATGCAGACAAATACAAGATTTAATCGCTCTAGGTTCCCTAACACACCATAATCCGTTAGGTGGCGACTCTTCAAGTACCCAATTCCCAAAAGGAAATAAGTCATTAACCCCATAAATGTCGAAACCCGGACTTTCTCTGCGGAGGGAAAAAGGGGGCGCGACAGCATGGCGACTCTGCTGGGGATACCTTTTAGGCTCTTACCATAATGAACTTATCTTTTATGAATTAGTCTAAGCATGCTTTATCCCGTACCCTTCTCCCTTATTTGAATTTAGTTGTCCATTTTTTTTTAAGCATTTATGGTTCTTTATCCCTGAAACTGACTTGTCTCTTTGTTTTCTTTTTCCTGCAACTGTCTTTCATTTATTTAAATACTGTATTTATTTTTCCTACGTGCAAATACTTGACTACATGTTATTAATTGTTGCACAAGTCATGCTCCACAACATAGTCCACTCGTGCATATCAAATCATATAGCAACGCTTTAATGAGTGGTTGCGCTCTTCCTATTTACTACTTTTAAATTCGGAAAGGCTTATTTGCGGTAAAACCAGTTGATCAGCGGTGCAGTCGACGGTTTTGTGCCTTCCCCCTCGAGTTGTCCACTTGAGGGTACCAGTCTAAAACCTATAGAAACCTTACTCTGGTTAAAATTGTGCATGCATCATGGTCAAACCTAGTCGGATCAATATGTTGTCCACGTAATGATCCTTTAAGATAAGCCTTATCCAAAAGTCCATCGGATTTTCCATAATCCCAACAAACACATCCACGTTCTGTGCATTAATTTAGAGAACTAAATGTCAATATGTTGATCATAAATGTATAAATAGTCGAGTCTGGTGGGGGTAAGGTCTAACCCTTTTGTTTTATAGAAAATGAGGCACGAGGTCCCCAGATAGTATGGTTAGCAACATCCCACCGTTGTTGCTAGATTAGTGGGAAGACCTTTCCTCAATTGACAAGAAACATGTGAGAAAGTACCTGGGTAACCTGCCTTCCTTACTAGATATTGAGCTAAACAACAACTTGATCAAGGCTTCCACTTTATTCTGGGATAGTGAAAGGGATGTGTTTCGTTTCGGCGACATAGAAATGACACCACTCCTAGAAGAAATTGGAGGGCTTGCGGGGTTGATTTGGGATAGTCCCGGGTTATTGGTACCAAAAAACCGTACTGGTAAGGGATTTTTAAAGATGATGGGGCTGAAGAAGAATTTCGACCTAGTGTGCTTGAAGGAATCTTACATACCTTTCGAATATCTGTACGAGAGGTATGGCCATAGCAAGTCTTTCCATACCTACCATGATGAGATCTCTCTCACTTCTCTGGGTCACATCCACCGCTGAGTGTTTGTATTCATTGTGTGCTTCCTAGTCCAGGTAGTGTTCCCAATGAAAAAGGGAAGAATACACACTAAGTTAGCAATGATCGCCAAGACTTTGATGGAAGGGATTAATGGACAGACATATACCATAGTCCCCATGATCATAACCGACATCTACAGGGCTCTGGAGCGCTGTCAAAGAGGGGTCAAACATTTCGAGGGTTGTAACTTGTTGATACAGTTATGGTTGTTGGAGCATTTCCAAAAGGGTCACTATCGCTAATAATTTCTGCGAAGGGATTGGAACGACCATATTGCCTTCCATCACCCCAAGCAGATGACTTATATTCCAGACAGATTTGCTCAGCCAGAAAGTGCCAAAGAATGGGTAGAGTTCTTCGACAATCTGACTGAGGAACAGGTGCAATGGATGTTTGAATGGTTCCCAACAGATGAATTTATTATCAGATCTAGGGATGCTCTACACTTGGTGTTGATTGGGTTGAGAGGGATATACCTATACGTCCCTATGTGAGTTATGAGTCAAGTAGGTAGAAAACAGGTTGTACCAAGAGTTATCAGATGAGTCATTTCAGGGTAGACTTTCTAGATGACGACGTCCCTTACAAGTACCAAGCTCAGCACATGTGGCACTACAAAATCATTGTGGAGAAGAACACCATTGAGTCAGAAAGGTATCATGTAGGGTGTGAGCCTTTCTACCCGGCATGGTTGGAGGACAATCTGAAAGGAATGGTGACACCAGGGACCGGTCAAGGGAACAAAATCATAGATGAGGAAGCCGAAGGTCAAGTCAAATACAACAGGCTGCGCAAGAGGGTCCACGACTCTGACAATGAGCACCGGGAAATACATGAGAGGAATCTGAGGTTGATTGAGGAGTGGAAAGAGATGGCAGTCACTTCCAATAGGAAACTGGAATATCTGGAGCGAAGAATAGTGGAACTGGAAGGTAAAGTCATAAAGAGGATTGAAAATTGCCAGAATACTGAATGAGCTAAAGGAGGACATCTGGCCAGAGCCTACTTGTTGTTGGGGCTACGCGAGCTGGGGGATCTATATGATGGAGTCTGGAAGATCGAATCTGGGGAAGGTCCTTCTGGGACCAAATAGGCTAGATTTATTTGTTTTTTTCCTAAAAATGTAATAAGGCCAAGGGCTAGTACTAACTTATTTTATTATTATCTTAGTGTCATTTTGGGATTCGTCTATTTTTATATTATGAAATGAAGCATTTATTGGCATTAAAAGTTCTCCAAGTTTATTTGTCGCTAGTCCTACCTCGGGCACAACGAGGTTTACAAAATAGGACACGAATTTACATTTTCACAATATGTGTTTAAATACTGCAAACGTTTCAGGATCCTCACTGACTTGTTACCTTTTTGTTTTTTTTCTTCTTCTTATTTTTGTTATTCCCATTCCCTTAGGTTGGTTCACTCATACTGGCCTCATCAGCGTGTCACACCAGATCTAGCTACCTCCTCCTCCTCCAAGCAACACAAAAGGCAGAGGAAAAGCAAAAATGGACGACTTAAGTGGAATCCGAAAGGAGAATATTGAGAACGTAGAGACTTCAGATGGTCGTAGTACTTTGGCCCCAAATGATCTAGTCTTGAGACTAGAACAAAAGATACAGGAATTGTAAGGAGAACTTGAGCAGGTTCGCAACTTGGCAAACTTGTCACTCACCCTCAATGTCCCCGATATCCCCCAACAAAACACAAAGAACCCAACAACTTCTCAGAACACACAAAACCACCAGCCACAAAATCCTACCGCACCAAATCAATACGCAACTCCACCCCAAAATATCAATCCGCTGCCAACACCAACTCTAATGCAACATCATCATCAACCAATTCAGTACCCACCAACCACCACTTACCACACTCCCCAGAACACACTACAACATATTCTCGATCCCCAAAACTCCACCAACGACCATCATTACACCCAAGTCCCTTGCACCAATCAGAGAAACCTTATATATGTAGAA
Organism: Nicotiana tabacum; assembly: GCF_000715075.1. Classification (NCBI taxonomy): domain Eukaryota; kingdom Viridiplantae; phylum Streptophyta; class Magnoliopsida; order Solanales; family Solanaceae; genus Nicotiana; species Nicotiana tabacum. Next base: position 63,368,867 of record NC_134080.1, on the reverse strand, counting down.
ATTGTACCTCACTCATATACACCGGAATCTTCCGAGAAGGACCTGCTCATTAAAAACATGGCTGAAGAACTCAAGAAGTTAACAAGTCGAGTTCAAGGTATCGAGGGCGACAGAGGAATAGAAGGTTTGAACTATGAAGATCTATGCATACAACCGAATGTCGAACTACCAGATGGGTACAAACCTCCCAAGTTTGAAATGTTCGATGGCATAGGTGACCCCAGGGTTCATCTAAGGACCTATTATGACAAACTTGTTGGGGTCGGGAAAGATTAAAAGATCCGGATGAAGCTCTTTATGAGGAGTCTTACTAGGGATGCTTTGTCTTGGTATATCAGCCAAAATCCCAAGAAATGGTCCAATTGGGTAAGCATGGCATCAGATTTCATGGACCGGTTTAGGTTCAACACAGAAAATGCACCGGATGTTTTCTACATTCAAAATCTTAAGAAAAAACCTACTAAGATTTTTCGTGAATACGCTACTCGTTGGAGGTCGGAAGCGGCCAAAGTCAGGCACTCTTTGGTCGAAGAACAGATGAATAAATTCTTTGTCAGGGCACATGATCCACAGTATTATGAGAGGTTGATGGTTATCAAAAATCACAAATTCTCTGACATCATCAAACTCATAGAAAGAATCGAAGAAGGAATCAAGAGAGGGCATATCGAAGAAGAGAGATGTTGGGGCAGTAATGGTGGCCCAGGGCCCAAAATCTCCACTTACTTATCAGATACCTCCACCCACATATCAAACACCTCTATCCACATATAAAACACCTCCACTCATATATCAAACACCTTCACCCATATACCAAGCACCACCACCCACATATCAACCCTCATCCCAGATATTCCCAACCAGCCACTATCCATCACACCTATAACTCCCAACCATCCCACTTCCAATCACCACCAGCTTGCCAAAATTATCCAAGACCAAGACCCAACTTCGACCGCAAGCCACTCAGACAATACACCGCCATTGCTGAGCCTATCGACCAACTATATGAAAGGTTGAAAACCGCAAGCTACGTCACTCCTGTTCTTGCTGTGGCATTTGAAAATCCATCTCAATGGGTCAATCCGAACAAAACTTGTGCGTACCATCTGATATGAAAGGACACAACACTGCTGAGTGCCGAACATTGAAGGATAAGATCCAGACGCTAATTGACAACAAGGTCATACAAGCAAAGGAAGCCGCACCTAGTGTCCGCAACAATCCTCTCCCTGATCACAGAGGTGATGGTATACATGTGATAGAGACAAATGAAGAATGATACCCTGAGGGGTCAATCGAGCTTATTCGAGAAGGTGATGACTTTAAGGTTGCAGTCACACTTACTCCTATTGTGGTTCAGACTCAGGCATCAATCGAGGTTGAGGTAGCTGCATCGGTTCCATTCGAGGTGGAAGTGGCTCCGCCCATAGCCATCCCCGCTCCATTTGAAGTAGATGTGGTCACACCTTTCACTGTGACAGTATCAACCACACCCCTATTCAACTCAAAAGCAATACCCTAGGATTATGTTGCCGAGGCTCAGTGGAAAGGGAAGGCCAAGGTAGAGGAATCTGACGATGTACAAGGAATGACTAGAACTGGAAGAGTCTATACACCTGAACACCTGGGAGGTTCAAGTAACGAGGCCACTACTAGGCAGCCTATCATTGAGACCGGGCTAGATGACATGTGGAGGAAAGTACAGGCAAAGGAGTACTCTGTTGTTGACCATCTGAACAAAGTCCCTGCTCAGATATCTATCCTGTCACTATTGCAGAATTCAGAGACACACAAGAACGCCTTAATGAAAGTGTTGAGCAAGGCTTATGTACCCAATAACATCATCGACGGAGAAATGGCGAACATGGTTGGGCAAGTACTAGAAAGTCATAAGATCATCTTCAACAAAGATGAGCTACCACCCGAGGGACTGAATCACAATCGAGCATTGCATATTACAATGCAATTTGAAGACAAGTTCATTGCCAGTGTCTTGGTTGATGGAGGTTCGAGCCTAAATATCTATCCATTAGACACTCTGAAAAGGTTGGACAAAGGATTCCATGAGATACGGGTAGGAAACATGAATGTGAAGGCTTTCGATGGGTCCTATAGGGCCACGATCGGGGAAATCAACATTTGCTTGCAGATGAGGCCAACTTGGTTCGACATTGAATTTCAAGTGCTTGATATACCATCCTCATATAATCTTCTGTTGGGCCGGCCATGGATCCATGCTGCTGGAGCCGTGCCCTCAACACTACATCAAGCCATGAAGTTTGAATGGAATTGCTAGGAGGTAATCATTCACAGAGATGGAAGTAACCCCATCTACACTAGTCAAACCATCCCGGCCATTGGACATGGAAGAAGGCTAGAAGGGGAAACATATCATCACATTGAATGGGTCAATGACGTCGAGAAAGATAAGTGGTAGAGTAACAAAATAGAAAGCATACTAGCATGGTCAGGATATGAACCCAGCAAAGGGTTGGGAAAGAACCTCCAAGGTATCACCAAACCAATACAGCTGAAAAATCATGGTACCACTTTTGGGCTCGGATACCAGTATATATGGAAAGAGTACAATGATTGGTCGCCTCCATGGCGTGGACCGTATTACCCTCTTGAGCAGCCAGTGCCACATTTGGAACAGGCTTTTTACCAGGCTGACACAATATGGGGGACCGCAGAAGAAGAATCACTAGCTTGGTTGAAGAATTTGTTCTTGGGGGATGAGGACATGGACTGCGGTGCCATAATCAAGGAGGAGGAGGAAGAAGGCCTCACTATTCAGACGGTGGAGAAGGGAGTTATTCTCAGAAACTGGACCGCCATACCATCCCGAGCCCGCCGAGTCCCTGGGTAGCTTGGTAAAATTTACTTCTATAAGTAGGCATTTAAGATTTCCCATAATTTTGTTTTAAGTTTTACCTATTTCAAAATAAATGCTCGATTCATTGAGCCGTACTTTGTATGGACAATTTTTCAAGCTTTAATCAAATGCATTTGCTCTTTATTATTCACTACTATCTTTACATTTTTCCTTTCTACAACATTATTATTACTTTTCCTGATGAACCAGTGACTGTGACATGTAATGAGGCAACACAACATGAGAATAGTGATTCAGAGGAAAAAGATGAGATACTCGAGGAAATTGTCAGGGAGGTTGAAAATTTTGAGAATAAACCTAAGTCCAATCGGGACGAGACCGAAGCAGTAAATTTGGGAGACGCCAAAACCGTCAAGGAGACCCGCATCAGCATTCACTTGTCACCAACAGAGAAGGAAGAGTACATTCATTTCCTAAAAAAGTATGAGGACATTTTCGTATGGTCATATGATGACATGACCGGTCTGAGCACATCCATAGTGGCTCAAAAGTTGCCCACTAATCCCAAAGTTGCCCACTAATCCCATGTGTCCGCCAATAAAACACAAACTCATAAAGTTCAAACCAGACATGAGCATGAAAATCACGGAGGAAGTTACCAAGCAGATCAAAACCAATGTTCTTAGGGTGGTTGAATAACCAACCTGGTTAGCTAACATTGTGCTAGTTCCGAAGAAGGACGAGAAGGTCAGAGTATGTGTTGACTATCGGGATTTGAACAGAGCAAGCCCCAATGACAACTTCTCGCTATCGAATATACACATCCTAATCGATAACTGCGCCAAGCATGAACTCCAATCCTTTGTAGATTGCTTCGCGGGTTATCACCAGATTTGGATGGATGAAGAAGATGCAAAGAAGACAACTTTCATCACACCATGGGGTGTATACTGTTACAAGATAATGCCATCCGGTCTGAAAAATGTGGGGGCTACTTACATGAGAGCTATAACAACCATCTTCCATGATATGATACACAAAGAAATAGAGGTGTATGTGGACGACGTCATTATCAAATCCAAGAGGGCCGCAGATCACATAGCAGACCTGAGAAAGTTCTTTGACAGGCTCAGGAGGTACAATTTGAAATTTAACCCCGCAAAGTGTGCATTCGGGGTTCCCGCAGGAAAGTTACTGGGATTCATCGTTAATGTGATGACCCAAAGGGGTCATCACCGGTTTCTAATTGAATCTCGTGTCTCCGAGGCCTTGAAAATCTCATTTAGGGTTTCCTTGATTTGCGTGCACAGTCCGGGCACGTAGCCAGAAAGCTTATACATGAAATTCTGTGAAAAATGCTAAGTTTTGATATTAAAATGTATAAATTTGAGTTCGGTCAACTTTTTGGGTAAACAGACCCGGACCCGTGATTTGACAGTCTCAAAAGGTCCGTAGGAAAATATGGGACTTGGGCGTATGCCCGGAATCAGATTCCGAGGTCCCAAACCTGAGAAATGAATTTTTGAGTGAAATTGTTCTCTTGAAATAATTAAGGAAATTGGAAATGAAAATTGGTTAGAAGACTATGGTATCGGGCCCGTATTTTTGGTTTCGGCGCCCGGTACAAGTCTTATATATGTTTTGAATCACTCCTGTAAAGTTTGATTAAAAAAAACGGACGTCGTTTGACGTGATCCGGACGCAAATTGGGAAATTGATGTATAAAGGGAAATCTGAGAAATTTCATTGATCTTGAGGCTTAATTCGATGTTCATGATGTTATATTGATGATTTGATCACACAATATGTTCGTAGGGTGTTTTTGAGGTAGTGTGCATACTTGGGTTAGAGCTTCGAGGGCTCGGGTAAGTCCCGAGTAGGTTCCGGGATGCTATAGGTTTAAAAGATCAGATGTTGCAGGTGCAGGAAAATATTGCAGGCCTCTGAACCCTTTAGCGCAGCTCGCGAGGAATCGAGTGCGGCCGATGTCGGCTTAGCACGGTCCGTGGTGGGGGCTTCAGAGGGGTATAAATTCACATGAATTTCAGTTATTTTTACACTTTTCAAAACCCCAAAACATAAGAGGCGATTTTCTAAACAACTTTTCTTCTCCAAAACGATTGGTAAGTGATTTCTAACTCATTTTCTTCACTCCTTAACATCTTTTAACATGATTTCAACTTAAAATCAAAGATTTTCATGGAGGGAAATGGGTGTTTTGGGTAGAACCTAGGTTTTGGGAAACTCATTTTCATGCATTGGGGTTTATTCATTTAGCACTTATTGATGTAATTAAGTAACTTGTGACTAGACTCGAGCGGATTGGTGGCGGAATCAAGGGGTAAAGCTATAATTGAGGCTTGAGTGGTGTTCAAAGCTTCGAGGTAAGTGTTTGGTCTAACCTTAGCTTGAGTGATTAGGAGTTGAATCTTATTTGCTACGTCCTAATTATCGAGTACGACGTATAGGCATGGTGACAAGTATCTATACGTTGGTGTCTAGCATGACCGTGAGTCTTTATATTGCGGATATTCTGATTTTGTTGTATCTTCCATGCCGTAATGATGATTTCTATATATTGTAACAAGCATGTGAAAGAAATTATGATCCTTAAACTTCGAGGAGCATTGGCTCAAGTTATAATACGAATTGTGAAAATATACGAGATAATTGAATCCTTTGGAGCATTGGCTCAAGTGGTAAAGTGAGTTATAAAGTAAGAAGTGAAAGAAAGAGAAAGAAAAAAAAAGTTATTGAAATGTTCCCTTGTCGGGATGTTTGTGGCATTGTTGGTTATCTCCCTTGCCGGGATTCTGAGATTTATTGATAGTGTTCCCTTGCCGGGATTTAGCTATTTAATTGTATTCCCTTGTCGGGATTTAACTGTTAAATTGTATTCCCTTGCCGGGATTCCTACTATTATTTGTCGACTCCCTTGCCCCATTGTTGGTGACTGTTGTTTGGGTGAGGAAGAGTGTTAAAGCACGAAGGGTGATGACGTGCATTGTTTGCTATTGTGAGGAAAGAGTGTTAAAGCACGAAGGGTGATGTCGTGCATTGTTTGCTATTGTAAGGAAAAAGTGTAAAGCATGAAGGGTGATGTCATGCCGTACGATGTACCATTCCGTACCGATATTCATTGAGGAAAGAGAGTAAAAGCACGAAGGGTGATGTCGTGCACATTTTTATTATATGATTGCATTGGTGAGGACGAGAGTAAAATCACGAAGGGTGATGTCGTGTATTTGTTGGTTTCTGATTCCTTATTGAAATCTGAGTCATATTGTTTCTTTCATTACTTGTTGTTATTTGATTTGCTTCGAGTTTATAGATTCCCTTACCCTATTTGCCTTGTGATTGTTGTTTGGATGAGGAAGAGCGTAAAGCACGAAGGGTAATGCCGTGTATTGTTTTTGGTGAGGACGAGAGTAAAAGCACGAAGGGTGATGCCGTGCAAATTGTTGACTTGTGATTCTTGTTGATATTCTAGCTTTGTTGCTTCTTTCTTTTATTGAGGATTTCTATTTGAAACTGTTATCTCCCCACAACATGTTTCCCCTTCCTACATTTATTGGTTATTTCTGTATCTCTTTTCCGCTGTATATATATATATATATATATACTCTACAGGTTTATTTGGAGTCTGGTCCTAGCCTCGTCACTACTTCGCCGAGGTTAGACTTGACACTTACCAGCACATGGGGTCGGTTGTGCTGATACTACACTTTGTGCTCTTTTGCACAGATCCAGGTCTTGGACCGCAGCAGTAGCACGGGAGCCACCTTTTAGTCCAGTGAGACACCGAGGTAGCCTTGCAGGCGTCCGCAGGCCCGACGTCTCCTCTATGTTTTATTCCAGTCTGTTATCTCCTGTATTTCGAGACAAACAGTTTATATTTTTCTCTCAAACGGTTGTATTTAGTACTCTTAGAAGTTCGTGAGTAATGTGGCACCAGTTCTTGGGTAGAGGCATATGTTGATTTCCGCATTATTGTTCAGTCTCTTAAATTTACGTCTTCCGCATATTTATTCAATTCCGTTGCTTTCATGTTATCACTGACAATTGTTAAAAGAAGTAATGGTTAATGAAGTAAGCAGTTAAGGATTGGCTTGCCTAGCTCACATTAGTAGGCGCCATCACGACTCCCGAAGGTGGGAAATCTAGGTCGTGATAAGTTGGTATCAGAGCTCTAGGTTACATAGGTCTCACAACTCACAGACAAGCTCAGTAGAGTCTGAGGGATCGGTACGGAGATGTCTGTATTTATCCCCCAGAGGCTACAGGGTTAGGAAAATCTCACATTTGTTCTTTCTTGTCGTGCGGATTTGTTCCTCAAATGCTAATTGAACTTCTACTCTGTTCTTCGCAGATGGCGAGAACACGCGCTTCCTCATCTACCGCTTAGCAGCCCGAGCCCCCTGCAGTAGCTCCCACTAGGAGCAGAGGGTAAGGCTGTGCTAAAGGCCGAGGTAGGGGCAGATTTTAGCCCCGAGCAGCAGCACAAATGGAGGAGCCTCATTTTGATTTTGAGGAGGAGGTTCCGGCCCCAGCAGTTCCAGTGGGCCTAGCTCTGGTCCCAGAGGGGTTCATTGCCACCCCAGTTCTTCAGGACGCTCTAGTCCGATTGGTGGGCCTCATGGAGAGTGTCACCCGAGCGGGTTTGCTTCCAGTAGCACCAGCCACTTCTCAGGCTGGAGGAGGGGCTCAGACTCCTGCTACGCGCACTCCAGAGCAGGTAGCTCCCTAGGTTCAGGTTCCAGCGGTTCAACCAGCTGTGGCAGTTCAGTCGGGTGTAGTGGCTCAGACCGGCGATGGAGCGGCTATGTCCGCCGATGCTTTGTGCAGGCTGGATAGGTTCACCAAGCTCTTCACTTCTATATTCAGTGGTGCATCTACTGAGGATCCCCATGATTTTCTGGATAGTTGTCACGAGGTTCTTCGGAACATGGGGATCGTTGAGCCCAATGGAGTCGATTTTGCTACCTTTCGACTGTTTGGATCCGCCAAGACTTAGTGGAGGGATTATTGCTTAGCTAGACTAGCCGGTTCGCCATCTTTGACTTGGAAGTAGTTCACAGCGTTGTTTTTGGAGAAGTTTCTCCCCGTGACTCAGAGAGAGGCCTTTCGGAGGCAGTTTGAGTGCCTCCAGTAGGTTCCATGACGGTCACCCAATATGAGACCAGGTTCATTAATCTAACTCGCCATGCTCTTGTCATACTTCCCACCGAGAGAGAGAGAGAGGGTGAGGAGGTTTATTGATGGTCTTATTTAGCTGATTGATCTTCAGATGGCCAAGGAGGCCGGGAGTAAGATCACATTTTAGAAGGCGGCCAATGTGGCCCACCGAGTTGAGATAGTTCTGTCACAACGAGGTGGTCATGGGTCGGATAAGAGGCTCTGTCATTCGGGTAGATTCAGTGGTACCTCGTCTGGAGGTAGAGATTCATATGGTAGAGGCCATCCTCCTAGGCCCTTTCAGTCAGCTCTCCAGGTCTCACATGGTACTTCAGGTGGTCGTGGTTCTCAGACGCATTATTTTGATCAGCAGCCTTACAGTGCACCACCAGCTCCCATCAGTGCACCGCCGCTGCAGAGTTTCCGAGGTGGTCATTCAGGTCGATAGTGCCAGCAGTTTCAGCAGCCAAGGGCTTGTTACACTTGTGGTGATCTGGGTCACATTGCTAGGTTTTGCCCTAGAGCACCGGGTAGCTCTCAACATCAAGGTTCTCGTGCGATGATACAGGCACTTGGTGTTCCACAGCCTGCCCAGCCAGTTAGAGGTGGGGTAGAGGTGCTAGATATGGAGGTAGAGGTCCTAGAGGTGGAGCTCAAACCGCCAGAGGTAGAGGCCAGCCAGTAGCAGGCCATCCTAGAGAGGTAGTTCAGGGTGGTGGGGCCCAACCCCGATGCTACGCCTTTCCAGCTAGGCCCGAGGCTGAGGCTTCAGATGCAGTTATTACAGGTACTATTCTGGTTTGTGATAGAGATGCTTCAGTGTTATTTGATCCGGGGTCTACGTATTCGTATGTGTCATCTTATTTTTCACCTGTACCTGGTCATGCCTAGCGATTCATTGAGTATTCATGTATATGTGTCTACACCGGTGGGTGATTCTATCGTGGTCGATCGAGTTCATCGTTCTTGTATTGTGGTGATTGGAGGTCTTGAGACTCGTTTTGATTTGTTGTTTTTAGATATGGTCGATTTTGATGTTATATTGGGGATGGACTGGTTGTCCCCGTACCACGCTATCTTGGATTGCCATGCCAAGACTCTGACCCTAGCATTGCCGGATTTGCCCCGTTTAGAGTGGAGAGGGACTCCTGGTCATTCTACCCGCAGTGTCATTTCGTACGTGAAGGCTCGGCGTATGGTCGAGAAGGGGTATTTGGTTTATTTAGCTTATGTTCGTGATTCCAGTGTTGAGGTCCCCTCTATTGATTCTGTGCCCGTGGTTTGCGAGTTTCCTGAGGTTTTCCCTTTAGACCTGCCGGGTATGCCACCCGATCGAGATATTGATTTTTGCATTGATTTGGCTCCGGGCACCCAGCCCATTTCTATTCTGCCATACCGTATGGCCCCGCCTGAGTTGAAAGAATTGAAGGAGCAGTTACAGGACTTGCTTGAGAAGAGTTTCATTAGACCCAGCGTTTCGCCTTGGGGTGCGCTGGTGTTGTTTGTTAAGAAAAAGGATAGTTCGATGAGGATGTGCATTGATTACCGGTAGTTGAACAAGGTCACAATCAAGAATAAGTATCCACTACCTAGGATTGATGATTTGTTCGATCAGCTTTAGGGTGCCAAGGTATTTTCAAAGATTGACTTGAGATCTGGCTACCATCAGTTGAGGATTAGGGCATCCGATGTCCCTAAGACAGCATTCTGTACTTGTTACGGGCATTATGAGTTCTTGGTTATATCATTCGGGTTGACAAATACCCCAGCAACTTTTATGGATTTGATGAACCGAGTGTTCAGGCCTTATTTGGATTCGTTCGTGATCATCTTCATTGATGATATTTTGATATATTCCCGCAGTCGGGAGGAGCACGAGCAGCTTAGAGTGGTTCTTCAGACTCTGAAGGATAGTCAATTATATGCTAAGTTTTCGAAGTGTGAGTTCTGGTTGAGTTCGGTTGCATTTCCAGGTCATACTGTGTCCGCAGAGGGTATTCCGGTTGATCCGAAGAAGATTGAGGCAGTCAAGAACTGGCCTAGACCAGCCTCAGCTACAGAGACTCGGAGTTTCTTGGGATTGGCAGGCTATTATCGTCGGTTCGTGGAGGGGTTTTCATCTATTGCAGCCCCGATGACCAGGTTGACTTAGAAGGGTGCCCAATTCAGATGGTCAGACGAGTGTGAGGCTTAAGACAGCTCTGACGACACTGGTGTTAGTTCTGCCCACAGGTTTAGGGCCTTATACCGTTTATTGTGATGTATCTCGTATTGGGCTTGGTGCAGTGTTGATGCAGGAGGGCAAGGTCATTGCCTATGCTTCGAGGCAGTTGAAGATTCATGAGAAGAACTATCCAGTGCATGATTTAGAGTTGGCAGCCATTTTTCACACATTGAAGATTTGGAGGCATTATCTGTATGGCGTGGCATGTGAGGTGTTCACTGATCACAAGAGTCTTCAGTATTTGTTCAAGCAAAAGGAATTGAATTTGAGGCAGAGGAGGTGGTTGGATTCGTTGAAGGATTATGATATCACTATCTTATATCACCCGGGAAAGGCCAACGTGGTGGCCGATACTTTGAGTAGAAAGTCAGCCAGTATGGGCAGTCTTGCTTATATTCCAGTCGGTGAGAGGCTGCTTGCTTTGGATTTTCAAGCTTTGGCCAATCGATTTGTGAGATTGGATATTTCTAAGCCTAGTCGAGTATTAGCTTGCACGGTCACTCGTTCTTCGTTATTGGAGCGTATCCGTGATCGGCAGTTTGATGATCCCCATTTGTGTGTCCTTAGAGACACGGTGCAGCGTGGAGGTGCCAAGCAGGTTACCTTAGGTGATTATGGAGTTCTGAGATTGCAGGGTCGAGTTTGTGTGCCTAATGTGGATGGGCTTCGAGAGTTGATTTTAGAGGAGGCCCATAGTTCCCGGTACTCTATCCATCCAGGTGCCGCGAAGATGTATCAGGATTTGCGACAACATTATTGGTGGCGTAGAATGAAGAAATATATTGTGGCATATATGGCACGGTGTTTGAATTGTCAGCAGGTTAAGTATGAGCATCAGAGGCCTGGTGGTTTATTTTAGAGGATTGAGATTCTTGACCGAGTGGGAGAGGTGGCTTATAGAATCGCATTGCCGCATAGCTTATCAGACGTGCATCCAGTTTTTCATGTGTCTATGCTCCGAAAATATCACGGCGATCCATCCCACGTGTTAGATTTTAATACTGTCCAGTTGGACAAGGACTTGTCCTATGAGGAGGAACCGATAGCTATTCTAGACCGGTAGGTTCGTCAGTTGAGATCCAAGAATTTCCCCTCTGTTCATGTTCAGTGGAAAGGTCAGCCCCCTGAGACTTCGACCTGGGAGTCCGAGTCTGACATGTGGAGCCGCTATCCTCATCTATTTCCCGACTCAGGTACTTCCTTCTTTTGTCCATTTGTGGACGAACGATTATTTTAGAGGAGGAGAATGTGACGACCCAAAGGGGTCATCACCTGTTGCTAATTGAATCCTGTATCTCCGAGGCCTTGAAAACTTCATTTAGGGTTGCCTCAATTTGCGTGCGCAGTCCGGGCGCGTAGCCGGAAAGCTTATACATGAAATTCTGTGAAAAATGATAAGTTTTGATATTAAAATTTATAAATTTGACTTCGGTCAATATTTTGGGTAAATGGACCCGGACCCGTGATTTGACAGTCTCGAAAAGTCCGTAGGAAAATATGGGACTTGGGCATATGCCCGGAATCAGATTCCGAGGTCCTAAGCCCGAGAAATGAATTTTTGAGTGAAATTATTTTCTTGAAATAATTAAGGAAATTGGAAATGAAATTTGGTTAGAAGACTATGGTATCAGGCCCGTATTTTTGGTTCCGGCGCCCGGTACAAGTCTTATATATGTTTTGAATCACTCCTGTAAAGTTTGATTAAAAAAAACGGACGTCGTTTGACGTGATCCGGACGCAAATTGGTAAATTGATGTTTAAAGGGAAATCTGAGAAATTTCATTGATCTTGAGGCTTAATTCGATGTTCATGATGTTATATTGATGATTTGATCACACAATATGTTTGTAGGGTGTTTTTGAGGTAGTGTGCATACTTGGGTTAGAGCTTCGAGGGCTCGGGTGAGTCTCAAGTAGGTTCCGGGATGCTGTAGGTTTAAAAGATCAGATGTTGCAGGTTCAGGAAAATATTGCAGGCCTCTAAACCCTTTAGCGCGGCTCGCGAGGAATCGCGTGCGGCCGCGGTCCGCGGTGGGTGAAGTGCGGCCGCGGTCGGCTTAGCGCGGTCCGCGGTGGGGGCTTCAGAGTGGTATAAATTCACGTGAATTTCAGTTATTTTTACACTTTTCAAAACCCCAAAACATAAGAGGCGATTTTCTAAACAACTTTTCTTCTCCAAAATGATTGGTAAGTGATTTCTAACTCATTTTCTTCACTCCTTAACATCTTTTAACATGATTTCAGCTTAAAATCAAAGATTTTCATGGGGAAAATGGGTGTTTTGGGTAGAACCTAGGTTTTTAAAAAAAATGGGGATTTGGACCTCAATTTGGGGTCCGATTTCAAAATAAATTATACATTTGGATTCATGGGGGAATGGGTAAACGGGTTTTAGTCCGAACCTTGGGTTTCTACCACTTGGGCCCCGGGGTGATTTTGAATTTTTGAGTAAAACTTTGGGAAACTCATTTTCATGCATTGGGGTTTATTCATTTAGCACTTATTGATGTAATTAAGTAACTTGTGACTAGACTCGAGCGGATTGGTGGCGGAATCAAGGGGTAAAGCTATAATTGAGGCTTGAGTGGTGTTCAAAGCTTCGAGGTAAGTGTTTGGTCTAACCTTAGCTTGAGTGATTAGGAGTTGAGTCTTATTTGCTACGTCCTAATTATCATGGTGACGAGTATCTATACGTTGGTGTCTAGCATGACCGTGAGTCTTTATATTGTGGATATTCTGATTTCGTTGCATCTTCCATGCCGTAATGATGATTTCTATATATTTTAACAAGCATGTGAAAGAAATTATGATCCTTAAACTTCGAGGAGCATTGGCTCGAGTTATAATACGAATTGTGAAAATATACGAGATAATTGAATCCTTTGGAGCATTTGCTCAAGTGGTAAAGTGAGTTATAAAGTAAGAAGTGAAAGAAAGAGAAAGAAAAAAAAAGTTATTGAAATGTTCCCTTGCCAGCATGTTTGTGGCTTTGTTGGTTATCTCCCTTGCCGGGATTCTGAGATTTATTGATAGTGTTCTCTTGCCGAGATTTAGCTGTTTAATTGTATTCCCTTGACGGGATTTAACTGTTAAATTGTATTCCCTTGCCGGGATTCCTACTATTATTTGTCTACTCCTTTGCCCCATTGTTTGTGACTGTTGTTTGGATGAGCAAGAGTGTTAAAGCACGAAGAGTGATGCCGTGCATTATTTGCTATTGTGAGGAAAGAGTGTTAAAGCACGAAGGGTGATGTCGTGCATTGTTTGCTATTGTGAGGAAAGAGTGTAAAGAACGAAGGGTGATGCCGTGCACATTTTTATTATATGATTGCATTGGTGAGGACGAGAGTAAAAGCACGAAGGGTGATGTCGTGTATTTGTTGGTTTATGATTCCTTATTGAAATCCGAGTCATATTGTTTCTTTCATTTCTTGTTGTTATTGGATTTACTTCGAGTTTATAGATTCTCTTACCATATTTGCCTTGTGATTGTTGTTTGAATGAGGAAGAGCATAAAGAACGAAGGGTGATGCTGTGTATTGTTTGTGAACACCTAATTTTGACCGTATTTGAATTTTTTCCCACTTATCTCTCCAATACCTCACTTCTCACCCATCTTTCCCACTTTCCCTTGTCCCCTACGCTGGTCCCCCCCACTCTCTTTTATTTCCTCACATCCATCCCCTTTGTTCCCCATTTCTTGTCCCCCACTTTGTTCTCCACTCACAATTCCACATTCCCACTCCATTCCACTCATAATTCCACTAAGCCAATTCCCATTTTCCTCCACTCAAAACCCACGTTCTCCACTCCAAAGGGGAGGAACAAAATTACCAATTGTCTTCTCTATAAAGAGACAACAAAGACTTAGTGAAAGGGAGGGGGAAAAAAGAAAAACAATAATTCAAGTAAGAAGAAACGAGAGGAGAAGTTCAAAATACAGAGACGAAAAAAAGGGATGGCTTCTTCTTAACGGAGACAGAGGGTATACACTCGATATACGGTACTTATACATTCTATATACACTAGAGATACTCTCGATATACACTGGATATACAGAGGCAGCCAACGAAAAGAGGGTCTTCTTCCTCCTAAAAATTCTACATCTAGAGCTTAACATCCACCATGAAAGAGCCATGAGAGCTCATATTTTCCACCTAAAAAACACCCCATTAAACACCCCAAAGTCCTAGCCAAAACCCAACTAAAATACAATGAAATTCCAGCATGTAATCATAGTCGAAAAACCCATGTGAAACGTCACTGCTTCCACCGCATACCCGCCAGATCTCTCATCAGCTTCGTCCACACTATCGTCGTGTCCCATCTCTCGTCCATTGCTGCTTCAACCTGAAGCTAGCTCCTAAACCACCTTTTAACACCACGAAATAGCCCCAAGGTCTTTGAAAATCCAAGCCGTCATTGAGGTGGTCGTCGTCTGAGGTTCCGTCGATGAGATCGACAATGTTTGGTTATAGTTCTAATGATTTGTTGTATAGGTTGGAGGAGGATTGTTATCATCATATCAAATAAGTACTTTGCTTTGCAATACTACAGGTTCTCTTCCTTGTGTTTATTTTATCTCATATTCATTTTACTTGTTTGGTGAAAGATCTTGATTATATTTTGCTTCTCTGTATTGGTTTTGTTCATGTAATTCGCATGGTATGGGTGTTTCATCTTTTATTTTGTGTGTATGGTAGCTTTTAGGAGTGGACGAAATACTCCTAGCTAGGTTGAACAAACATAAAAGGGACTATCTCATGACTGCCATTCATTTTCGTACAGTTTTAGCACTAGTCAATAATTTTTACACTATAAGACTTCCTCGTTGAATGGATTTAACTATTTGTGTTAAGTTAGGAAATGAGTTCTTCTTTTTGGTTGAGTAATAGTAAGTACTACTGTTAGTGAATTATCTTTTTTCTAGTTTTAATCCTTTGTCCATTGTGGTAAATAAATCATCTTTGAAGGAAGTGTATAATTCATTTTACAAGGGGCAATTTTCACAGAGCTGTAGTACAAAGTTGGCTCGAGAATAAAAAGTATATTTTGCAGCCTTGTTTTGTGATTTAATCACTCTTTAATTTACTGTTGTTCTTGATGTGTATATAAGTAATATAGAGTAAATAATGTTTTTAGGCACGTTAATCACTCTTTAGTTTGCTTTAGGCACGTTAATTATATAATTATCATGGCTACTAAAATTCGGGAGTACATTTCATGTGGCCCGGTTTTAATTTCCAACAATGTTATATAAAATGTGTCATGAACCACGGGTGCATTTTATGTAGCGTGGTTTACGATGTGTTTTAAATAACTTTGAATTTTTTTCGGAAATATTAAAAGCGACTAAAATATTAGTAGTATTTTTTGCTTTTTGCTTTTTTTTTTTGCTTTTTGCTTTTTGCTTTTTGCTTTTTTTGCTTTTTGTTTTTTGCTTTTAGTACCAATTATGGGTCTGTGTGATCCATTTTCACGTTAGGACCATTTTAAAAGATCACTAAATGAAAAGAAGTGTTAGAATAAGATTTTAATTTAATCCCAACAATTCATCTCATATATTTTGTTTTAGTAGCCTCCTTGTTCATTAATTTCACATTGAGACTTTGGTACAAATGCATCTGCACTATGTTGATCCGTACTTGTTCATTATATTGTAGTAATTCATATGTGGGGATGTATATTTGTATGATCTCAAGAAAAAGAAAAGGAATATAGTCATACTTAATTACTTACCTAATTGATATCACTACTACTGCTGCTTGTAATTCAAAATAAGAAAAAAAAGATTAACGCAATAGATGGTTGATTAGTCATGAATATCGTTGGTTGATTTGTCCATGTGGTTATCTACTTTAGGAATAATAATAATTCAAGAACATCGTAGTTTGCTTTAGGCTCGATTTAGACTACTATTGTGATTATGTATACGTTCCCGTAACATAATTGCGATTTTAATTCCAAAAAGTAACTCGAGGGATGCGTTCGCGCAACTTCAACCAAAACTTTCTTAATATAAATAAACCAAGCGTTATTAATTGTGGACACGTTTGCGTGACATAATTTTTTGACGCGCCAAAAGAAAAGAGTATACGTACGCGTAACTCAATTCTTTAATTACAAACAAATCAAGTGATTAAAAACGGTAAAAGGTAAATGCACATAGGTTTTAAAATA
This sequence comes from Nicotiana tabacum, assembly GCF_000715075.1. NCBI lineage: Eukaryota > Viridiplantae > Streptophyta > Magnoliopsida > Solanales > Solanaceae > Nicotiana > Nicotiana tabacum. Next base: position 63,352,450 of record NC_134080.1, on the reverse strand, counting down.
AGTAATTAGGCAATTTTAGCCAAGTATAAATCACTAAGCGACCGTGCTAGAACCACGGAACTCGGGAATTCCTAACACCTTCTCTCGGGTTAACAGAATTCCTTACCCGGATTTCTGTGTTCGTAGACATTAAATAAGAGTCAACTTCCTCGATTCGGGATTTTAGTCGGTGACTTGGGACACCATAAATTATCCCAGGTGGCGACTCTGAAATAATTAAATAATCTCATTTCGAATAATGTCACTTTAATTGGAAAAACTCCCTTATATACCTTCGGGTGTAGGAAAAAGAAGGTGTGACAGCTCTGGCGACTCTGCTGGGGAATGAACCCAGAATCCCTGGTTCAGGGTTCAAGAATTTGAGCTTAGAATAATTGTTATATTTGGCTTTATTTTTTTTATCTAGTTTTGTTCACATGTTTGTGCTTAATGTGCGAAATTTTGCTTTTTACCGCTTTGATATTATCTGAACTGTATATATAAACTGTTACGAAACCCCTCTTCTTTCTGAGTCTTCTGAATTTATGGTGCACATGTGCGCGTGACCCACCTTTCTGTTAGAAGTCATACCAAATAGAACGAAGTTGGGTCAAGTAACTAGGTCGGGTAGACTTTTGTGCTCCCGGTACGTTGCCCCCACTTCGGCTCGAGCTGTCTGGTTGGGTAAGCCAAGTCTAGAACAGTAAACCCAGGTTTTAAACCTAGTATAACAAAGCCTCATCCGGATCCGTAGTAGGAACGCTTGTTTGCATCACGTGCATTTGACTTTGGGGACTCAAAACATGGGTTGGGTCCTTCTAGGACAGGTGCACCCAAAATAACAGACCATCTTGATGCATCCTATGTGCTACATGTTGCATTTATTCAAGGGTAAAAGAGTCATTTGGCGGACCAATGATAGTTGAGGGCAAATGAAAAATGAAAAAAAAAAAGAAAGAAAAGAGAGAGTGAAGTGTGGGGATAAAGCGAGTTGGGCCCAATTTTGTTGTTAAAAAAAACAACTTGAAATTTCAGGAAAAAAAAAAGATTTTGCACTTTTTCATCATTTTTCCGAAAATCAGAAAATCAAAAAAAAAAAGAAAAAGAAAATCCAAAAAGATTTTGCATGTTTCATCATTTTTCAAGAAAAAACAAAAAATAAATATGTTATCTCTAAATTAGTTGTTTTTTTAATTATCGCCCGTATCCAATCTGCCCGAACTACGCGAACCTGATTCTCGTCTCTCGGGGCTGGATACGTAGGCAACCCACATAGGGTCCGGTCTTCTTAGTAAATCTTAGGTTCTTGGCTTTGCGGGGTCTTAGCCAAATTTTGCACTTCTAGCCACCTTTTGGCCAAATAAGTCATTTTGCAAAAATAGCCTCAATCATGTCTTGCACGTGTCCAGTAGGGAGTGTTATTCTCTCACATAGTGTTGGTTTAAAGTTTTCTCATATAGGTGTGGATTTATTTACCGGAGTTTGAGCATGACAGACACCCCGTGACCATCCAGTCAGGATCGCTCAATCAGGAGTTGCTTAAGGAGATTTGTTTTATTTTTTATGTTTTGAGTCCGTTCTTCATTTTATGTCTGTCTTTTACTTTCTAGTTTTGTACAATAATGTCAAGTCTTTTGTTATTGTATTTTCTTCTTTATATTTGAAAAAAATGTGTTGTAACTCAAAAAATAAAAAAAAAAAGAGATATTGCATTTTATATTTCCGTTATATGTTTTCTTTAGATTACTAATTCTAGAAATGGAAAAAAGAAAAAATTTTGAGGTTGTTTTTCCTTTAGGCAATTAATATCTAGGACTTAAAATGAATTGTTTTTATGTTTCCTTTAAGTATATTAGGACCAAAATTCGAAAAAAAAGAGAATTTTCTTTTCGTACTTCTTTAAAAGCTTTATTTAAGGTGTTAATTCAAAATCCAAAAAGATATTATTTTGAGAAGTTTCTTTGGGAAATTAGTGAAAAATGAAAAAGAATTCTTTTTATTTTCTTTAGGATATTGTACATAGAAGAGAAAAAAAAAAGACAACATACTTTACTTTTGATTTATTTTCAGAGTTTCTCTTTTAGACAATCAAAGTGAAATCAAAAATATTTTTTTTTTGCTTGTTTCGAAATCTTGCGTCAAGATATCAAATGAAAATTCAAAATATTTTTCTGTGGTTTATTTTTTAGATTTTCTTCCAAAAAAAAAAATCAAAAAAAAATATTTTTCTCTTCTACGATTTTCCCTTAATAATTCCCATAGAGTATTTGTTTTCAAAAGAGAGAAAAAATATGTGTTCGTTAAGTTTGAGTTTGGAATAGGTTATAGAACATTCAGTTTAGAAAATTCAAATTCTTTTAGTTCTTTTTCTCATCAGAGTAGTCATTAAGGTAAAAAAAATATGTCGGTTTGTTTACTTTCTTCTCGATCTTCCAGAACTAAGCAAAGATCTGATTCATGTGGGGTCATGATATGTAGGAAACCTACATAGGGTTCGATCGAATCACTTTTTTTTACTGTTAAAAGAAAGGAAAAAGGGATACGGAAAAAGAGAGAAAAAAAGGTGAAGTCATGGGATGTGAGAAATAAGAAGGAAGAAAAAGCGATAATCAGAAAGAAAAAGGGGAAGGAAAATGAGTGATCTAAGAAGTATTAGAAAAACAAAGAAAAGAGAGGCTGAAATGAACGAATTGGGATGATGCCAACCGACCTTTGTACCCTCGAAGTCATTTTAGAACCAATAACTGTGGCTAGGTGCATTGCACATGAAGTGAGATTATCTTATGTTAAATTCCATAACGCTAACGTGATGGTTTCCTTTTGTTATATTCATAACAGAAGAGTGGTTAGTTTGTGGTTTTTAAAGTGGTAACTCTTCTCCACAACACAAAGTCAAAAGGCAATGGCAGACAACAACATAACTGAGTTGGTTGATACCGGTGCCCGAAAACAGTTGGTTGAACAGGATAAGGGGTTGGTTGAAGAGGTGAGGATGTTAAGACAACACATGACGGACATGTATCAGGCCTGGATAACTGGGAGGGAACCACCCCCGCCACTAACTAGCTTCCTAAATGCTACCCTTACCCAAACACCGGTCACAGTGCCAGATGATCCCCCATACTCTCCAGATTCACCCTCTTACCATGGCCTTCCCAACCACCCTAGTAGCTCTGTCACTCATCTTCCAATTACCTTTCCTAAAAATTGCCCTCCTGTCTTTTCCACCATCCCCAACAATGAACACCCACTCAAAGCTCACGATGCCTGATAGTACCCCTCAGAGGTTGCCCACAAAGTTCCCAACTCATACAAATAGATCCCTCGGGATAAGTTGCATGTTGAAAATGAAAGGTTCACAGGAAGAGAAAGGAAAGAGGGGATACCCAGGAGGCTGAAAGGCATAGAACAATCCTCGAAAAACAAACAAGGAAGGGAAGATCAGGGCAGTATGTCCTACAAAGAACTGTTTGTGTCCCCTGACGTTCGCCTGCCTGCGGGGTTTAAAGTGCCAAAGTTTAACTTGTATGATGGGTGTGAAGATCCAGTAGCCTATTTGAGGGATTATTGCAGTAAAATGAGAAGTGTTGACGAGAAAGATGATTTGTTGATGGCGTACTTCAGTAAGAGCCTGACTGGGGCAGCTTTGGAATGGCATAATCGTCAAGATGTTGGTAATTGGCCTACATTGAGTGACATGGCTCAAGATTTTGTTCGATACTTTCAATACAGATCGGGCGTTACCCCAGACCGCTCCTCCCTATCCAGAATGGAAAAGAAGCCGGAGGAAAGCTTTAGAGAATTTGGACTCAGATGGAGGGAGCAGGCTGCTTGAGTCAATACCCCGATTGGTGAAGAAGAAATGGTTGAGCTTTTCCTACAAGCCCAGGGGCCCACCTACTTCAGTCATTTGATCCCGGTCTTGGGAAAGCCTTTCAAAGATGTGTTAAAAATGAGGGAGCTAGTAGAAGAGGGAATCAAGTCAGGCAAAATCATGAGTTGTTCGAAAGACATTCAAAACATCCCAGTAAGCTTGGGTGGAAGAAAGAGAAACAGAAAAGATGATCCGATGGGCTTTCCCGATCAACACTTCCAGCCTCGACATCGTCCCCGGGGATATCCTGACACACCAAATGATCCTCCCCAATGCCACTTCTCTCCATAGAACTCCCAAAATCGTACATCGCTCTCTCAGTACCTAGCTCCACGAAATTCCTATCCACCCACACGAGCCTACCGAAAACCCCCTGGATCGGGTTTCTTGCCCAATCAAGCATTTAAGATTGAGAGGTTGCTGAAAATAAGGCTTTCACCGCATTGGGAGTGTCATATGCCAGTTTGTTCCAAACGTTGAAGCAATTGGACATGTTGAAGCCGATCCAGATAAAAATGCCAAACCCTCTTCCAAAGAAGTTTGATTTTTTCTCAAAGGTGCTCATATTGCTCAGATGCTCCGGGGCATGACATAGAGAAGTGCTGGAATCTGAAGAGTGCGATTCAGAAGCTTATTGATGTAGGCGACATTGTTGTGCAAAATCCAGATGCAACAGACACTAGCCAAAGTTCATCGCCTATGCATAATGAGACGCATATGATGGGTATGATTTATTTTGAAAAGGAATATGATAATTCTTCTGAGAACCTCGGAGGTCCACATGCTACAAAGCTTTTAGCGCTATTAGAGGTTGATCCTAAGAAAGAGTAGGCAAAGGGAACCCAAAAGAAATTTGCTAAGAACAATGTGATGTAGACTTGTGAAGGTCCTAGTATTGTTGATGCAGAAGTTAGTGGCGATGATGTTGAGTTTGGTGATTGGAAAGACGCTCTTTTCTTGGTTAGCCAGGGAGGAGTTTGGTGGTTTATTTTGTTATCATTTCTGTTGTTCGGGTTATTCCAAGGGTTGTAATCTAGATATGGTCTTGTGACTCAAACCCTTCTATCCTTTTATTTTTGCCTGGTTTGTTTAGTCGTAGTAACTCCTTTAGTGTTGTCTATGTTGTTCCAGGTTTGTAACCCTATTTTAGTGCTTGTTTTGTTGTTCAAATCCCTTCATCATCTATCTAATGCAAGTTTCCGTTTTCTGTTATTTATGGTCATTTTTTTTAGTTCTCTTTTCTTTTTACAGTTCTTTCCTTGTTGACTCTAGTGACATGACATGCATGCGTAATTCTCAGCCTGGTCTTAAAAAAAAGAGTAAGTTTAGTCATGAAGCAATGAAACAATTTTATAAATGATAGGGACATTGAGGGAAATAAGTAAAGGCATTTTGAGATCATTTCAAACCCGAATTGCATGAAACTGGGGCAGATAGAACATAGAGAAACCCTATTGAAATGCATCCTGCCGCATCAGGTTGAAGCCAACGGCAAGTTTGCCCCAAATTGACAGGGGTCGTTCATGGTAATGAGAGTGAGGGTGTTGTCCAATGGTGCTTTGTAGTTAACAGATGTAGAAGGTGAATGCGTGGATATGGTTATCAAGTCTAGTACGATCTAAAGATGTTAGAACTATTTCCTTGGTTTGTTTAATTATGTAGTTTGCACTTGGCATGTTTTGGAGATTGGAATGACAAAGGCATTTTGTTCTGCTATCTAAACACTTTATCCTTCGTTACCCCTTTGAGCCTTATTTATTTTTCTTTCATACCCCTCTTTCAGAATCAGTAGCAAAGATCAGAAACGCAAGCGTGAAAGATAAGTAAAGGAAAGAGAGAAAAGAAAAGAAAAAAGACAACAAAACAACAAAAAGTGAAAAAAAAGAAAAAAAAAGAGAAAAAGGAAGAAAAAGGAAAGAAAAAAAAATACAACAACAAAGGAATTTCTATGACATGAACTACGTTTGACCTGATTCCTTTTAAGGATACGTAGGCAGCCTCACGGTTCGGTCCCATCAAAATAAAAATCCAAAAGTCCCCAAGCAAAGAAACTGGGGTAGAAGTTGTGTTTGTTGTAAGAAATCTGATTCCAAAAGTTGTAATTTTAAACCCATGTCGAACTGTTTTGAGCCTTTGATATCCTTTCTTTCTAACCCCATCCAAAAACCCACATTACGGTCCAAAGAAAGACCTTCCTAACAGTCTTCAAGAGATTCCAAGTCGAGAAAGTATAGGTGATTCATATCAGGGGCAACACTCTGATCCAAACTGGAAAAATCAAAAATGAGAGAGTTTTATTGGTGAAAACCTTCACGAGCACCTTGAGGCGACTGTAAGTTGAGAGAATGAACAAAATGAGAGAGGCTTGATGGTGAAAACCCTCTGGGCACTACAAGTCGAATAAGGATTGTGAATCAGATTGGATAATCGGAGCATTGAAGTCCAGTTTCACGGCTTAGAGGGTATAACAATAGTTGAACATCAGACTTGCTTGACAGAATAGGCCATAGTGCATGTCATGGTCGTTAGAGTTGGTATCCAATCTTATAGGTTTCTCCTTTGTAGTTTTCATGGTAGGAATCATCTCTTTCCCTTGTCCTTTACTTTGTTTCTTTTGTCGTGTTTACTTTCTTTTTCTAAGTCTATTTGGTCAAAACAAGTGAGAAATGACTTCAAAATTTGCCACCATCTTTCCAAGTGCACAAAATAGATCTGGCTAGAACATCAAAGCGTCATAAGTCAGGAAAGAACAACAACGCACTGAGCTAGTAACGATCAACATGCTTTGGGATCCTTGTAAAATACAAAGCTTGGGTACATATCAATCCCTGGACAATGCAAAAAATGGAGGGTTTTAGGTGAACGAATCAAAGGTATCTTCTGTGGTAAGATTCACAAAAGTGGTTAACCAGCGGCAAGCGAGGTCTTCCAAGCGGAAATCAAAGTTATCATGGCAAGCGAGGGAGCAATAGACCTCAAGGCCAGGGCCAGTGGTTTAAGTCAAGGAAGAAAAACATACACACTGAGTTGGTAACAATCAACATGCGTTGGGATCCATAAGAAATACAAGGGACAAAAAAGGTGGTAAACCAGTGACAAGCAAGATCTTCCATACAGAAATCAAAGCTATCATGGCAAGTGATGGAGCAATAGACCTCAAGACCAAGGCTAGTGATTTAAATCAGGAAAGAACAACGTGCACATTGAAGTTGGTAATAATCAATATACCATAGGGATCATGTGAAACACAAAGGTTTGGTAGATGCCGGTTCATGAGCAATGCAACAGATAGAAGGTATTGGGTCTGAATGGATCAGAGGTATTTTCTGTGATAAGGGTGACAGAGAAAGTGGTCAGTCAATAAACAGGCAAGGTCTTTCAAGTTGAAACCAAAGTTATCATAGGAAGTGAAGGAGCAATCGCCCTCAAAGTCAAGGCCACAACCAACCACCATATTTACAAACTCACACGTTTTCTTTGTTTGAAATAGGGACGAAAATTGTGTCCAAATCAAAGCTTGGAAGTTTGAATTTTTTTTTCAAGTGTCATGCCCAAATTTTGTCAGCACAAAGGCGGTTGGAGAAGGGAAAAGGAAATTTTGTTCAATCTGTAGGAACCCTCAATGAGGAAAAGCATGGTTCAGAGGCAAGGAATTTTATTCGTTCTGCAGAGATCCTCCAGAAAGAAAGCATGGCTCAGGTAAGTTCATTCTCGGCTCTTCAGGACCCTCCTGGATAAAGGGATTTAGTTTTAAGTGTTTAGGACCCTCCTGAAAAATGGGACTTAGTTTAAAATTCAAAACAATCATGAGTAGTAAGATATAGCATAAATGTACCCCAAAAGAATAAAAGTTAGTTTCAAAATTTTCGTTCCGGAGATAGGATTTAGTTTTAAGTGCTCAGGACCCTCCTGGAAAATGAGACTTAGTTTAAAATTCAAAACAGTCATCAGTATCAAGATCTAGCATAAATGTATTACAAAAGAATAGAAGTTGGTTTTAAAATTTTCATTCTGGAGATAGAATTCAGTTAGGAGTTGTCAGGACCCTCCTGGAAAATGGGACCTAGTTTAAAATTTAAAACAGTCATGAGTAGTAAAATCTAGCATAAATGTACCCCAAGAAATATAAGATAATTTTAAAGTTCGCATGTGGGAGATAGGATTCAATTAGGAGTTTTCAGGACCATCCTGAATAATGGGACCTAGCTTTAAGATTGATGTTAGATAACAAGATGTAGCGGAAGTAATACCTTTAGAAGATATAATTTAGATAAAAAATTATCGTTTAATTAAGAGTTGTCAGGACCCTCCTGAATAATGGGACCTAATTTTAATATTGCCATTAGATAACGAGATTTAGCGTAAGTTCTGTTATAAGGTAATATAATTCAGCCGTAAAGAAATGTCACTCTTAGGATAAAAGTTGACTTTTAATTTCAGGACCCTCCTGAATAATGGGGAATAGTTTAAGACCCTCTTAGATAACAAGATTTAGGAGAAGTCATACCTTTAAAACATATAGCTTAGATTTAAAACTGTCGTTTTATTAAGAGTTGTCAGGACCCTCCTGAATAATGGGATCTAGCTTTCAAATTCTTAGAATATTTGGTAACATTATTCCTTTTAACACTCACATATGTGCCCAGCTACTAAATTGGGGCAGAAATTTTTCTTTGTTTTTGTCTATTTTGTTGAAATCAGGCGCCCACCTGGAGAGCAAGGGAATACATTCAAGTTCAGTAATCAGGCGCCCACCTGAAGAGAAAGGGAATACATTCAAATTCAGCAATCAAGCGCCCACCTGGAGAGCAAGGGAATACATTCAAGTTCAGCAATCAGGCGCCCACCTGGAGAGCATGGGAACACATTCAAGCACAGCAGTCAGGAGCCCGCCTGGAGAATAAGGAAGTACAATTTAAGTTTTAGCTTTCAAATTCTTGGTTTGTCTATTTTGAAGTCAGGAGCCCGCCTGGAGAGCATGTGAACACATTCAAGCGCAGCAGTCAGGAGCCCGCCTGGAGAACAAGGGAGTACAATTTAAGTTTTAGATTTCAAATTCTTGGTTTGTCTATTTTTAAGTCAGGAGCCCGCCTGGAGAGCATGGGAATACTTTCAAGTTCAGCAATCAGGAGCCCGCCTGGAGAACAAGGGAGTACAATTTAAGTTTTATCTTTCAAATTCTTGGTTTGTCTATTTTGAAGTCAGGAGCCCCCTGGAGAGCATGGGAATACTTTCAAGTTCAGCAATCAGGAGCCCGCCTGGAGAGCATAGGAATACTTTCAAGCACCTCAGTCAGGAGCCCGCCTGGAGAACAAGGGAGTACAATTCAAGTTTTACCTTTCAAATGCTTATTGATATTTGGTAATGTGGTTCGTTTTACACTTACATATGTGCCCAGATACCCAAACTGGGGAAGAAAAATTTCTTTGTTTTGTCTATTTTGAAGTCAGGAGCCCGCCTAGAGAGCATGAGAATACATTTCAAGTTTAGCAGTCAGGAGCCCGCCTGGAGAGCATGGGAATACATTCAAGTTTAGCAGTCAGGAGCCCGCCTGGAGAGCAAGGGAATACAATCCAAGTTTTGGTAATCAGGCATCCACCTGAAAAGGGAAAGCATCTCAGATTGCAATTGAAGTCAGCAACAAAAGAAGCTCGTGGCAAGAACGCGAGTCAACAGTCCGAGGCGATCAACAGAAGTTAGTCACAGTAAAGAAAAAAGAGAGAAAGGCAAGAAGTTAATCCAAATGCAGAAGTTGATGAAAGATGTGGGCTGCTCAAGACATGGGTGAGGTCACAAGTACTGCATGCCCAGTTTGATTTGAAAAGCTGAAGAAGAACGAGCTAGCACTTGCAGCTAACGAGCGCCAAGGTTCAAATCTAAAGTCTGCATGAAGAACCATTCAAGACTCAAGATCAAGCTTCAGAAGACTTATAGATAGGAATCTTGTAACTCGTGGTTGAAAGACTTAGTTAGTCTTTTTCATTTGATTTTGATGTAATAACAGGAACCGCACGGAATCTCGACGGCACCTCAATCGACTCTCGAACTCATCACTCCATCACTTCATCCACTTCTGAACTACACGCGACTTGATTCCCTTATAACCCGGGATATGTAGGCTGTCCAAAATCAGGACTCGGTTGCACCTTTTCTTTTTATTTTATTCCACTTTTGAATAACGATATGGTCAAAAATTAGGCACATGGTTCACTTTATCTTTGCCCGAAAACTCTTCGTGTTTCCGAGCAAAGAGGGGCAGATGTGAACACCTAATTTTGACCGTATTTGAATTTTTTCCCACTTATCTCTCCAATACCTCACTTCTCACCCATCTTTCCCACTTTTCCTTGTCCCCTACGCTGGTCCCCCCCACTCTCTTTTATTTCCTCACATCCATCCCCTTTGTTCCCCACTTCTTGTCCCCTACTTTGTTCTCCACTCACAATCTCACATCCCCACTCCATTCCACTCATAATTTCACTAAGCCAATTCCCATTTTCCTCCACTCAAAACCCACGTTCTCCACTCCAAAGGGGAGGAACAAAAAATTACCAATTGTCTTCTCTATAAAGAGACAACAAAGACTTAGTGAAAGGGAGGGGGAAAAAAGAAAAACAATAATTCAAGTAAGAATAAACGAGAAGATAAGTTCAAAATACAAAGACTAAAAAAAGGGATGGCTTCTTCTTAACGGACACAAAGGGTATACACTCGATATACGGTCAGTATACATTCTATATACCCTAGAGATACTCTCGATATACACTAGATATACAGAGGCAGCCAACGAAAAGAGGGTCTTCTTCCTCCTAAAAATTCTACATCTAGAGCTTAACATCCACCATGAAAGAGCCATGAGAGCTCATCTTTTCCACCTGAAAAACACCCCATAAAACACCCCAAAGTCCTAGCCAAAACCCAACTAAAATACAATGAAATTCCAGCATGTAATCACAGTCGAAAAACCCATGTGAAACGTCACTGCTTCAGCCGCATACCCGCCAGATCTCTCAACAGCTTCATCCGCACTGTCGTCGTCTCCCATCTCTCATCCATTACTGCTTCAACCTGAAGCTAGCTCCTAAACCACCCTTTAACGCCACGAAACAGCCCCAAGGTCTTTGAAAATCCAAGTCGTCGTTGAGGTGGTCGTCGTCTGAGGTTCCGTCGATGAGATCGACGATGTTTGGTTATAGTTCTAATGATTTGCTGTATAGGTTGGAGGAGGATTGTTATCATCATATCAAATAAGTACTCTGCTTTGCAATACTACAGGTTCTCTTCCTTGTGTTATTTTATCTCATATTCATTTTACTTGTTTGGTGAAAGATCTTGATTATATTTTGCTTCTTTGTATTGGTTTTGTTCATGTAATTCGCATGGTATGGGTGTTTCATCTTTTATTTTGTGTGTATGGTAGGTTTTAGGAGTGGACGAAATACTCCTAGCTAGGTTGAACAAACATAAAAGGGACTATCTCATGACTGCCATTCATTTTCATACAGTTTTAGCACTAGTCAATAATTTTTACACTATAAGACTTCCTCGTTGAATGGATTTAACTATTTGTGTTAAGTTAGGAAATGAGTTCTTCTTTTTGGTTGAGTAATAGTAAGTACTACTGTTTGTGAATTATCTTTTTTCAAGTTTTAATCCTTTGTCCATTGTGGTAAATAAATCATCTTTGAAGGAAGTGTATAATTTATTTTACAAGGGGCAATTTTCACAGAGCTGTAGTACAAAGTTGGCTCGAGAATAAAACTATATTTTGCAGCCTTGTTTTGTGATTTAATCACTCTTTAGTTTACTGTTGTTCTTGATATGTGTATATAAGTAATATAGAGTAAATAATATTTTTAGTTTGCTTTAGGCACATTAATTATATAATTATCATGGCTACTAAAATTTGGGAGTACATTTCATGTGGCCCGATTCTAATTTCCAACAATGTTATATAAAAATGTGTCGTGAACCACGGGTGCATTTTATGTAGCGTGGTTTACGATGTGTTTTAAATAACTTTGAATTTTTTCCGGAAATATTAAAAGCGACTAAAATATTAGTAGTATTTTTTGCTTTTTTTTTTTTTTTTGCTTTTTGCTTTTTGCTTTTTTGCTTTTTGCTTTTAGTACCAATTATGGGTCTGTATGATCCATTTTCACGTTAGGACCATTTTGAAAGATCACTAAATGAAAAAAAGTGTTAGAATAAGATTTTAATTTAATCCCAACAATTCATCTCATATATTTTGTTTTAGTAGCCTCTTTGTTAATTAATTTCACATTGAGACTTTGGTACACAAGCATCTGCACTATGTTGATCCGTACTTGTTCATTATATTGTAGTAATTCATATGTGGGGATGTATATTTGTATGATCTCAAGAAAAAGAAAAGGAAAATAGTCATACTTAATTACTTACCTAATTGATACCACCACTACTGCTGCTTGTAATTCAAAATAAGAAAAAAAAGATTAACGCAATAGATGGTTGATTAGTCATGAATATCGTTGGTTGATTTGTCCATGTGGTTATCTAATTTAGGAATAATAATAATTCAAGAACATCGTAGTTTGCTTTAGGCTCGATTTAGACTAGTATTGTGATTATGTATACGTTCCCGTAACATAATTGCGATTTTAATTCCAAAAAGTAACTCGAGGGATGCATTCGCGCAACTTCAACCAAACCTTTCTTAATATAAATAAACCAAGAGTTATTAATTGTGTACACGTTTGCGTGACATGATTTTTTGACGTGCCAAAAGAAAGGAGTATACGTACGCGTAACTCAATTCTTTAATTACAAACAAATCAAGTGATTAAAAGCGGTAAAAGATAAATGCACATAGGTTTTAAATAAGTAATTAGGCAATTTTAGCCAAGTATAAATCACTAAGCGACCGTGCTAGAACCACGGAACTCGGGAATGCCTAACACCTTCTCTTGGGTTAACAAAATTCTTTACCCGGATTTCTGTGTTCGTAGACCATTAAATAAGAGTCAACTTCCTCAATTAGGGATTTTAACCGATGACTTGGGACACCATAAATTATCCCAGGTGGCGACTCTGAAATAATTAAATAATCTCATTTTGAATAATGTCACTTTAATTGGAAAAACTCCCTTATATACCTTCGGGTGTAGGAAAAATGAGGTGTGACATTGTTTTTGGTGAGGACGAGAGTAAAAGCACGAAGGGTGATGCCGTGCAAATTGTTGACTTGTGATTCTTGTTGATATTCTGTCTTTGTTGCTTCTTTATTTTATTGAGGATTTCTATTTGAAATTGTTATCTCCCCACAGCATGTTTCCCCTTCCTGCATTTATTGGTTATTTCTGTATCTTTTTTCCGCTGTATATATACAGCGGAAAAGAGATACAGAAATAATCAATAAATGTAGGAAGGGGAAACTGCACAGGTTTGTTTGGAGTCTGGTCCTAGCCTCGTCACTACTTCGTTGAGGTTAGGCTGTACACTTACCAACATATGGGGTCGGTTGCCCTAATACTACACTCTGTGCTCTTTTTCACAGATCCAGGTCTTGGACAACAGCAGTAGCGCGAGAGCTAGCCTTCAGTCCAGTGAGACACTGAGGTATCCTTGCAGGTGTCAGCAGGCCCGGCGTCTCCTCTATCTTTTATTCTAGTCTGTTATCTCCTGTATTTCGAGACAAACAGCTTATATTTTTCTTTCAAACGGTTGTATTTAGTACTCTTAGAAGTTCGTGAGTAATGTGACACCAGTTCTTGGGGATAGATGTTGATTCTCGCATTATTGTTTCGTTTTCTTTAATTTAAGTCTTCCGCATAATTATTTAATTCAGTTGCTTTCATGTTATCACTGATAATTGTTAAAAGAAGTAATGGTTAATAAAGTAAGTAGTTACGGATTGGCTTGCCTATCTCACATTAGTAGGCGCCATCACGACTCCTGAGGGTGGGAAATTCGGGTCGTGACAGTCAGTCGTCGAGGGATCGAGCTGGATCCGTCTAAAGTCAAGGTTATTCAAGAGTTACTACCACCTAAGAGCAAAAAGGATGTGATGAGCTTCCTAGGACGGCTTAACTACATCAGTCGATTCATAGAACAGTCCACAGTTATATGTGAACCCATCTTCAAGATGCTGAGGAAGGATGCCAAAACAAGTTGGAGAGAGGATTGTCAGAAAGCTTTTGACAAGATCAAGGAATACCTGTCCACACCACCAGTTCTGGTCCCGCCAGAACCAGGACGACCTTTGCTACTCTATCTATCTGTATTAGATGGAGCCTTCAGATGTGTTTTGGGACAACTTGACGAGACGGGGAGGAAGGAGTAAGCCATATATTACTTGAGTAAGAAGTTTACACCTTATGAGGCACGGTATTCTCTGCTTGAACGCAGTTGCTGTGCTTTAACCTGGACGGCTCAAAAATTGAGGCATTACTTCTGTGCCTACACTACATACCTTATATCCAGGATGGATCCTCTGAAGTACATATTTCAGAAACCCATGCCTACTGGGAAGTTGGCTAAATAGCAGATACTATTAAGTGAGTTCAATATCGTCTATGTAACCCAAAAGGCAGTCAAGGGAGAAGCATTGGCAGATCATCTTACTGAAATCTGGTGGGAGGAGAATACAAACCTTTGAAAACGTATTTTCCTGATGAAGAAGTATCATTCTTAGGAGAAGACATTACTGAATCATATGACGGATGGAGGATGTTCTTTAATGGAGCTGCAAATTTCAAAGGAGTAGGCATTGGAGCAGTTTTAGTATTAGAAAAGGGTCAGCATTATCCGATGTCAGCTAAACTCAGATTTCCTTGCACCAACAACATGGCAGAGTATGAAGCCTGCATACTAGGGCTCAACATGGCAGTCGACATGGACGTTCAGGAGTTTCTGGTGATTGGTGATTCAGATTTGCTTGTGCAACAGGTACAAGGAGAGTGGGCCACCAATAATTCTAAGATATTTCCATATCTGCACCATATGAAGGAATTGAGAAAGAGGTTCACGAAGATAAAATTCCGACATGTGCCCAGAATTCAAAATGAGTTTGTCGATGCATTGGCTACCTTGCCATCTATGATACAACATCCAGATAAAAATTATATTGATCCCATTCCGGTGAAGATCCATAATCAGCCAGCTGTGCTCATGTTAAAGAAGAAACGGATGGAAAGCCTTGGTTCCATGACATCAAGGAGTACTTATCGAAAGGAGAATACCTGGAGCATGTGAATCACACTCAGAAACGCACACTTCGAAGATTGTCAAATCACTTCTTCCACAGTGGAGGATACTTGTACAGAAGAACTCCTGATTTGGTTTTACTAAGGTGTGTCAACGCGAAGGAAGCTTTTAAGCTACTTGAGGATGTACATGCCGGTACCTGTGGCCCACATATGAATGGTTTCGTCTTGGCTAAAAAGATACTCAAAGCCTGTTACTTTTGGATGAACATGGAAATAGATTACATCCAGTATGTCCGCAAATGCTTTCAACGTCAAGTGCATGCCGATATGATAAAAGTACCGCCAAACGAGCTCAATGCAACAAGTTCACCTTGGCCATTCGCCACCTAGGGAATGGATGTTACTGGTCTAATTGAGCCCACTACTTCAAACGGACACAGATTTGTCTTGGTAGCCATTTATTACTTCACAAAATGGGTAGAAGCTGCATCTTATAAAGCTGTAACCAAGAAAGTCGTCATAGATTTTGTCAAGGATCGTATTGTCTGCTGATTCGAAGTTCTCGAGTCCATTATTACTGACAACGCCACCAATCTCAATAGTGATCTAATGAAAGCTATGTGTGAAGATTTCAAAATCAAGCACAAGAGTTCTACAGCCTACAGACCTCAGATGAATGGAGCCGTAGAAGATGCCAATAAAAGCATTAAGAAGATACTAAGGAAAATGGTAGAGAACCACAAACAATGGCATGAGAAGTTACCCTTTGCTCTATTGGGATACCGCACCACGGTTCGCACATCAACCGGGGCAACTTCCTACATGCTGGTTTATGGTACCGAGGCTGTCATCCCAGCCGAGGTGAAGATTCCTTCTTTAAGAATCATACAGGAAGCTGAACTCAGCGATGCAGAGTGGATAAAGAGTTGCTATGAGCAATTGGCCCTTAGCGATGGAAAGAGGATGAACGTAGTATGTCACGGCCAACTTTATCAGAACAGAATGTCCATAGCTTTCAACAAAAGGGTCAAACCAAGACAGTTCACATTAGGGCAGCTGGTATTGAAGAAAATCTTCCCGCATCAAGATGAGGCCAAAGGGAAATTCTCTCCCAACTGGCAGGATCCGTACATGGTCCATAGGGTGTTGACAGGAGGAGCACTCATACTTGCAGAAATGGGCGGAGAAATCTAGCCAAAGACAATCAATTCAGACGCAGTCAAGTGATATTATGCTTAGATTACATTTCCTCACTTGATGTAATTGAACTACGCTTGACCTAATCCCCGTTTAAGAAGGAATACGTAGGCAGCCTTATGGGTTCGGTCATATCATAATAAAATTTTTATTTCCCCCAAGATCAGAAACTGGGGCAGAATTTTGAGAGGGTCCTCAAAATTTCGGAGCAAGTCCAGCCCAACGCCAACAGGTGTTAGACGGTCAACAATCAGTTAAGGAAACTGGGGCAGAATTTTGAGAAGGATTCTCAAAATTCTGAAAAAGACTCAGCAAGGCTTATTATCCGCAAACAGTCAAAAGATCATCCACTAAACAGGGGTAGAATTTTGAGGACCCTCAAAATTCCAACATAAGAGAGCTGCAATGCCTTTGAGAAGTGTTACAGTCACTAGTTCATCAAAATGTATCAATATACTTCTAAAACAACTTTATTTTTATCAATAATTGCATATTTTTGAAAACTCTATTTCCGTAACAGTCAGGTGTCACCCAGAGGAACTCGAAAGGGACTTTCAGAATGGAGCAAAGCAAGGCCGGCAAACGAAGCACGAACCAACCTCCCCTCACAAACTTACAATTTTTCTTTGAATGCAGGCATATCTGACATGGCAATAACATCCGCAAATACATACACGTAACAAATTCGCTTCAATTAGGACATCTGACATCGAATGTATCTCCATCTAAGACATACATACACTACTCTTATTTGTTGCTCGCTCCTTGCATGAGGCTAATCCTTGCCTCCATACCTGCATGAGGCTAATCTCCGCCTCCCTATTTGCATGAGGCTAATCTTTGCCTCCGTACCTGCATGAGGCTAATCCCTGCCTCCCCTATCTGCATGAGGCTAATCCCTGCCTCCATAATTGCATGAGGCTAATCCTTGCCTCCATACTTGCATGAGGCTAATCCTTGCCTCCATACCTGCATGAGGCTAATCTCTGCCTCCATATTTGCATAAGGCTAATCCCTGCCTCCATACTTGCGTGAGGCTAATCCCTGCCTCCCTATTTGCATGCGGTTAATCCTTGCCTTCATACCTGCATGAGGCTAATCCCTACCTCCCCTATCTGCATGAGGCTAATCCCTGCCTCCATACTTGCGTGAGGCTAATCCCTGCCTCCCTATTTGCATGAGTCTAATCCTTGACTTCATGAGGCTAATCCCTGCCTCCCTACTTGCATGAGGTTAATCCCTGCCTCCATACTTGCATGAGGCTAATCCTTGCCTCCTTATTTGCATGAGTCTAATCCTTGACTCCATGAAGCTAATCCCTACCTCTATACTTGCATGAGGCTAATCCCTGCCTCCCTATTTGCATGAGTCTAATTCTTGACTCCATGAGGCTAATCCCGGCCTCAATACTTGAATGAGTCTAATACTTGACTCCTACTTGCATGAGGCTAATCCTTGCCCCCCTTCCCCATTCGCATGGGACTAAGAACTGTCCATTTTCGCACAAATTTGCTATATTTCTAGCACTATCTATTTGCTCTGCTGTCGGGCTAAGCTCTACCCTCCATTTCGCAAGACTAAGCATTGTCTTGATAACATCATGACTATTGCATATCATGGGCTGAAATATCGCCAACCTATCCAAAGGCGTCATAGTCTAAAGGCATCACCCTCATAGCCGAAAGACCCCATGCCATGGCCAGAGGACCTCTCAAATTTGCATATCATTATTTAAAGGCGTCATGATTCGGAGGCACCATCTTCATGGCCTGAGAACATCATTTCATGGCCTGCAAATCCCTTACTAAATAATTCATGGCCCAGGATATCATGGTCTGAGGACGTCATCTTTAACCGTCTGAAGACAACCTTTATGGTCCAAAGGGAATTTGCATCATGTTTAATTTTTTGCAAATACATGTTTGTAGCATCCTTTATCTGCAGATAACCAGAAAGCAGCCGTTATCCTAGCAGGAGCGATCTCGCTCCATTTCCTTCAACTATCCCAAGCTTTAACCGCTCAGCATAGCCTCTTAGGCACATTGTGTCTGTTCTTGCAATGATTCCAAAGCATCCCGCCAGTCAAAATTGGCCATCATTTCTTTACCCGAAAACTCTTTCATCCTTCCCGGGTAAAGAGGGGCAGCTGTTGATGCCCAATTTTTTCCTATATATTTTTAATATGCATAAATACTTTCAAAATAGCATACATATGCATATAAGAATGCACAAGGTTTTTATAATTTTAAAGATTTTAAATTGATTTATTTCCTCCCATTTTTTTTACTCATAAAGTCCCCAATAATTATCCCTCAAATTATTGTTGTGGTAATTTAGTCATTTAAATTCTATATTTATGCCAAAATATTGTTAAAATATTTTTTGTATATTTTTTATAATTGTATTTATGTTTTCAAAAACTAATTTGCATATAATTGCAATATAAGCCCTATTAATGTATAATTACATTTATATGCGCAAAATTGATCTTCTATATTTTTAAAATGTTAAATATCTATTTTAAATTATTGTAGTACATGAAATTATTTTTTAGAAATTATCTATTATTTATTATAAATTATATGGGAATAAATTGGCTATTTAAAATCTAGCCCAAATTGCATTTCAATTTTAGCCTCAATTAAACCCAATACCCCAGCCCAATTTCGGATTAAATAACCCGACCCAGGCCCTAAATGCACCTACCCAACCCAAAACCTATCAAACTCTGGTCGTTGATCTTTTAGATCAACGACCCTCTTTTAGTCTTGCCTTTTTTTTATTCCAAATGACCCCCCAACCCTAACCATTTTCCCACATCCGTCGCCCTAAGATACTCTCATCTCTTAGTAACTCTCAACCAAACCCTAGCCCTTCAACCGCCGACATCTCTTCTTCGGTCATCTCCGGTAACCTCTCGTCGTCTCCTAAGCCTTCAATGGCTTCTCTCATGCCATGCCTACCTTCTCTAAGGTCTTCAAGGGCCTAGGGCCATGCTGACTTGCATCTAGGGTTTGTCACTTGTCTGTTCTTGGCTACTCCAGTGTGATTTCGAGCAAAATCATGCTGTATTTGTTACGATCCTTGGGATTCTAGATAGATTCTTTCATCTCTATATGGGTTTCTTTTGAAACCCTAATTTCTTCCTATATCTCCTAGATCTGCACAGATTTAGGACGATTTGAGTTTGTTTCTTTAATGTTTTACACTATCCTTGGAACTTTTTGCAAGAATCATTGATTTCAAATATTTTTCACCTTCTTCTAAAAATTAGGGTTTCAAAACCTTTTTAAAAACCTTGTTTAACCGATCCTTTATGTTTAAACTTCTATTTCTTGCATATTTTGACTGATTCAATAATTTTACTACCTCTTCAACTCGTCTATGTTGAAAGCCCTAATTTTCTAGGTTTCTTTATTTGGTTTTGTGTATCAGCATGACTGACCGGTTCTTGTTTGAGTTTCTGTGACTATCTTGCCCCGAATATGTTCCTACTGAGTTTTTAGCTTAACTTATATCAACTCTATGTGCTTGTGTTCATCTTGATTGTTAAAGACTTGCCTCTTTCTATCAATGTTGTTCAACCTTCATATTTTCTATGTCTGGTTATTCTTATCTTACTCTATTTATATGCTAAACACTAATTCATGACTTTCTCTTTGATTGATTATGGATTGCCTGTTTCATGGTTTGATTGGAAGACCTTCCTTTAAACTTTCGATCCCTGCCCTTTCTATTCAATTTGATTGATTCGCCTACCTTGTCTGCTTTGGTACTTTATTCTTACTGACTATTTCCTTAATTAGAGTTTTTCTGAACTTAGCCCTAATTGTTTACCCTATACTTAATGTATTTGAAATCTTTCTTTATTGGTCGTACATTGATTTATTTCCTTATTTGTTACTTGTTCTTACCGTTTGAATTGATTCCCTCAAATTAAGGGAGTACTGGTACTGATTTTGCTCTAATTGGTTCTACAACAACAACAACAACAACAACAACAATAACAACATACCTAGTACAATCTTACTAGTGGGGTCTGGGGAGGGTAGGATATACGTAGACCTTACCCCTACCCCAGAAGGGTAGAGAGGCTATTTCCTGAAGACCCTCGGCTCAACAGAATAGATAATAATTTCAAAAAAGAAACGAAAGAAGAGATAGGTAACAACAAAAGAAGCAAGAGAAGTGATAATAATATCTTAAAATATACCAAATAGGTGAAAGGGAGTGCAATAATATAATCATATGCAAAATAATTTGCTTTAATTGGTTCAGAGTTCCATAATTACTATACTATTGTGATTCTTGCCTTATTTTACCTAGTTTCGAACTAGTATATATACATACTCTCTCATTAACACAAACACACGAAAATTGGTTTAAAAAACTCTCTCTCTCTCACACTAAAAGCTTTATGCTCTCTCTTGTGTTACTTCCTACTGTCTAAAGTCAGCCGGCTACAAGCCATAGCTAACTACTGGGTGCTGTTTCACTTTGTGTTTACTATCTCTTTTTTGGTATGTTCTAATTTCTATTCAAGTCCCAAAACAATATACTTCTCCTATTACTTCAATTTGTCATGTTTCCAATATGCTTCTATCTATGGTTTTGATGTTCAACCTGCAATTAACATGTCTACTTTACTGTTTTCTTTACTGCATGCTATATACCCCCTCAGGATTAGCCTGCTCATGAATCCCTTTCTAAGATGCCCCAATATGACTATGTTTCTCTGATTCCTGGCATGCACATTCCTGTGTGAAGTAATTAGCTATCCTAAGCCTGTTTGATTCTGTATTAACTCTAAAGTTCATACTATACTTTAAAAGACCTTGACTCTTTTTAAGGCTCCTCTGATTCTGTACCTATGTGCATCTGTGCTTACTAGGTGCCCTATCTTTACCCCAAATCCCCATTACCCCTGAGTGGGTGTGTGTACCTGTGTGATTCCATGTATTGAAGTGCTGATAAACCTCTTCTGGTTCTGTATTTGGTTTGATTGATTGTTAGTCACCTTACCCTTTTCAAATTGTCTTATTTAATAACTCCATATATATTTTTTTACAAAACTATTTCAAGCAAATATCTTTTAACATTGTTTTCCTACTGAAACCTTTTCAATCTATGTCAAGCACTCTCACTCTACTCCTAAGTCATTAGGTTCTGCCCCCTCCAGTTTGTGTACTGCCTTGGGATACTTTTGAGAACCCTATGAACTCTAGCACACTGAGGTTGGCCCTTCCACATTGCACTTACTCAATTTGGCTACAAAATCTAGGTGTGAGCACTACCCGAGATCCTTGAGATCCTTAGGGAATTCTGACACACCTAGACAATGATATTGTCTATAAAATTGGCATTTGAGGCTACTGAAGGTTTGGGAAATCACTTAGGCCTGCTTCAGGCTCCCTATAGTGTAACTTCTTTTTTTTCTTTTTATCTATTTATGTAATCCATTCATCTGGTTTGTAATAATTTGTAAACAAATATTGGGGTGACTAGTGAAAAGGGTTGGGTAGTTACATATATGTGGGGTAATATCGGTAGAAACTATGCCTATAGGATTTTATATTTTCTATGCTTTCCTTACCATGTTAGAAATCATGCATATAGGTCTCAAGTGGTTCCAATAATAGAAATCATGTTTATAGGTCCTAAAATCAACTTCACAAGTAGATACTATGTCTATGGAATATGATCCAGTTCAACTTCTGTTATAACGGACATTTACATGTGTTTTCATTTGTTATCATGCCTACAAGTTTCTAACATCAGCTCTTAGCAATTAGATATCATGCCTATAGGGAACGACATCAGAAATTCTACCTCTAGATCTAAAATCAGTTTAGTTTAAACAAGTCAATCCAGTTCATGATTAGTTTACATCGAAACTTGTCTAATTAGTGGTTTGTTTTCCCTAAAATGAATTCTTTCGTATTGCTCTAATTTACTATTAGAAAGCATGCCTATAGAACTCAAGAGTCTGTTTTAAAATCTGCCTACTGCTTTACTATATCAAACGTAGTTATCATGCTCTTAGGACACCATTATTCAGCGTTTAGGCAAGCCTATAGGGTGAATTTAAATTCTACGACTCTAAAACTGTTTCTGCTACTTAATGTCGTTCTGATTTAACAGGCTTAAAAATCAGTAGGCAAACTGATAGGGCCATTACTTCTGAGTTTATACAATAAATCGCCTATCTTCTATGTCTTGATATTCACTTAGACATCATGTCTTAGGATACTGTTTAACAATATGACCCTTATTTGTGTTTGAGTCGTGCTGCTTATGTGCGTTGTTTGTGAAGGTAAACTTGAGCCTCTAATTGCTTTTTTTTTCTGCCTTATATGCCAAGGTTTTATTTGTTCTTGCCTGTCGCCTTAGTATTTTTTCCTTTAAACCTTAGGGGTCTGTCTAGAACTGCCTATAGGTAAAGGTCCTAAATTTCCTCCAGGACCACTAAGAAGGGACGGGTAACAACACCCAATAGAGCTCGCTAACCAACACTCGCTTTAATAACCACTAAGGGGGTGGGAAGGGTAGATATGGGATATGATGACTATGTGCTAATGTCACGTGTAGCCCCTCATTGAGGAGTGTTTACCGGACATTGTGTGGGGTGATCCTGTAGGCTAACCAACCTAGGACCCTCCTTTCCCAAATCCCTTCTGTTTAAAACTTTGTTTTATATGTATACAACTTGTTCAAAATCTTTGTCTTATTATTTGAGTTATACAACGTCCAACGTGCTTTACTTGCAAATTATTTGATTCAACTATTTATTTGTTAATAGACTAATTCATAAGTTAAGTTCGATTGGGACCCACCGTTGTGGACCGCGAAGGGTGCCTAACACCTTCCCTCAAGGTTATTTTGAGTCCTTACCCTAAATCTCTGGTAATGCAGACCAATCCAAGAGTTAACCGCTCTAGGTGACCTAACACACCATAATCGTTAGGTGGCAACTGTTCAAGTACCCAATTCCCAAAAGGAAATAAGTCATTACCCCCATAAATGTCGAAACTCGGAATTTCTCCGCGGAGGGAAAAAGGGGGCACAACACCCTCAGGATAAGATTTACAATCATTACTTACCTCAAACAATCAAATTCCAATACCGAGCAAGCCAAGCGATGCTACAAAAATGTCATCTCACGCGTTTCGA
This sequence comes from Nicotiana tabacum, assembly GCF_000715075.1. Classification (NCBI taxonomy): domain Eukaryota; kingdom Viridiplantae; phylum Streptophyta; class Magnoliopsida; order Solanales; family Solanaceae; genus Nicotiana; species Nicotiana tabacum. The sequence goes on along the minus strand of NC_134080.1, from coordinate 63,329,044 downwards.
TCTCTGAATGGCTCGAAACTAACCAAAAACAACTCAAATACATCAAACAATGCTAAAACAACCAATCCCAATCAAAAAAAAGTCAAATTTTTAATCAAAAGCCCAACCCGAGCTCGCATCTCGGAACCCGACAAAACTTACAAAATTCGATAACCCATTCAATTATGAGTCCAACCATACTAGTTTTATCCAATTCCGACTCTGAATTGATGTTCAAAACTTAAAAATTCACTTTATCAAACTTTAGGCAAAACCTCCCAAATTTCACTTTGAAATCATCAATCAAATGCCAAAAACGAAGACAGATTCATGAAATATAATTACAATCGAGTATAGAACACTTACCCCAATACATATGATGAAAATCGCCTTCAAAATCGTCCAAATCCGAGCTACCCAACTTAAAATATGACCAAATGAACAAACCCTTGTTTTATATATTTTTTTGCCAGCTATTCTGCCTCGCTTTTCATGCCAAACGATCTCGAAAATCACTTTTGATGCCTCCAATGGATTCCTTGTAAATTTTTAGTCAAGTTAGGCTCTTGAATCACTCCATTTGACCTTATATTGAATGAGATATGTTGGTTTTAATATTTGAAAATAGTGCAGATTTTTAAATACAAATTCAGTGGCAATTTCATAATTAATCTGAAAAAATCTAGCGACCTAATTCTTAGTAAAATGACCATAAAATCCTTATACGATGTCCAAATTCGAAGATTCTTTTTGCTATGGCTCCTTAATTATGATACAGATCTAATGCTTCAATAAAAACAGAAATCGGAGCTCATTTGCTTAATGTAGTATCATTTATGCTTGAAAAACGACGTCGAAACATAAAAAACGAGCGCAACACAACCCAAACCTATCTGAAACTCACCCGTGCCTCTCGGGACCCTGTGCCAACATATCAACAAGTCCCATATCATAACATGGACCTACCCGAGGCCTCAAAATACACATAACAACATCGACACGACAAATCACATCTCAATTCGAAATCAATGAACTTCAAACTTCAAACTTCCACAACCAATGCCGAAACATATCAAATCACATCCAATTGATCTCAAATTTTGCATACAAGTCACATTTGACATTCTGGACCTGCTCCAACTTCCGAAATCATAATTTGATCTCGATATCAAAAAGTCCATTCCCGGTCAAACTTTCCAAAATTCCAACTTTCGCTATTTCAAGCCAAATTCTACTATGGACCTCCAAATCACAATCCGGACGCGCTCGTAAGTCCAAAATCACCCAACGGAGCTAACGGAAACATCAGAAATCTAATTCGAGGTCAAATTCGAAAAAGTCAAAACTTGGTCAAACCTTTCAAATTTAAAGCTTCTACTTGAGAATCATTCTTCCAAATCAATTCTGAATAACCTAAAAACCAAAATCGATGATTCACATAAGTCATAGTACTTCATACGGAGCTACTCATGCCCTCAAATGACCGAGTGAATTGTAGTTGCTCAAAACCACTGGTCGGGTCGTTACAACATTATAGTTGTGTTTAATTAAGTTATTTTATGTGTAGGTACATTGGAGATGAAATTGGAGCAAAGTTAATATTTAAAATATAAATTATGCTCGAAAATAATAGAAAAGAAGAAAGAAAGAATTGAGCAGAGGAAAAATGAAGCAGCAGGCAAAGCAAGCCCAAAGGCTCGCGTTAGAGCAGGCGAGGCGAGCGTTTTAGCTTGCGTAGAAGCGCGCGACGCAAGGGTTATGGCGAGGTTGAGCGTGCGGCAGGGCTTGCGCCACACAGTCTGAGGCAAGGTGAAGTTCACATTTTGCCTCGCAAGGCAAGGTCCGTAGCGAGCCTGGTCCGGATTTTAAAGGCCTATTTTGTCTCCTTGTTGGACTTGGACTTGGGCTATGTCGTTAGATCTTCCTACACATATAAATAGTCATAAAACACCACTTTTGAGGGAGTTTGGCGACCAGAGACACGAATAGCACATGGAATAACTTTTGGGGGAAAGAATCATCGAGTTCTACATTACTTCATCTTTTCTTTGTAATTTATTTATGCAAAATACTTAGGAAATTGTTACTATGAATATGAGTTGCTAAACTTCTAATCTTGGGTTTTGATAGAACCTATTCGAGGATGATTTTCCTATTACGTTTAACATAGATTTGACGTAGCTTTTTCTCTATTTGTTCAATTACGTTTATATTGTGGTTGATTCAAGAGCTCTCAATCGATTGTGCCTATTTAGTGTGTACTGTTCAGAAGAGAATGCATATTTAGGTAGTTGTTGAACAACATTACTCCTAACGTATGTAAGTGATCAACATAGAGGGTTTAAAGGTGGGATTAGGAATAACGAAACCTTGGTGCGATCCGAGTGAGCCGTAACTTAGTGTTAGTTAGCGTAGTTCAGAAGAATATATAGTACTCTATTTCGAGGAATTTTGTTATTTTATCACGTTTTGAATTAGAGAGCTCGGTTTTGGGCGATTTTGGAAGGGATTTTAATGATTTGAGTTAGGGTAAGTGTCACACCTCCTTTTTCCGCGCCCGAGGGGCGCAGGGGAGTTTTTCCAATTAAAG